>NC_133325.1:514842162-514959289 GCF_042186555.1 Aquarana catesbeiana
CTTTTATTTCCAAATATCGAGAGATGAGGAATTTGTGGGAGGTGAAACACCCTCAGTATTATGCTAAGCATGTGAGGAAGTCAACGCTGGAGAGACTTCTGGCCTTTGTCCAGGCGACCATCCCGGAAGCAACAATGGAGACATTGCTCAAGAAAATTGGGGTCTTGAGGAACATGTATAAGAGGGAGCATAAGAAGATCCAGGAATCAAGGAGATCAGGAGCATCAGCAGATGATGTTTATGTACCCAGGCTGTGGTACTATAATCAACTCCGTTTTCTGGATGACCAGAATGAAGCCAGGCCATCACTTTCAACCCTTCCCTCCACCCTTCCCTCCACCCCAGCAGAGGCTGATGAGGAGCAAGCTGGGTCTTCCATCCTGGATGAACCAGATATGACCATCTGGAGTCAGGTAAATTATTTTAACAAATATTTACTGTACTAATATTAATGATGTTAACTGGATGTTATAATTGTCTAAAATAATTTGGCACTCAAAATTGTGTATACATATCAATTGACAGTAGTGGCTAAATATGTTTGGCACCTGCTTGAAATAATTAGGGTGTCTGATTAGACTCTTTTATTAAAGAGAAGTATTCACATTGAATTTGCTATTCATGAGAAGCAAACTGTGTGTCATTGATGAACCCAAAAAAATATACTCAAACTATTGTCCTTTTTTTATACACAGGATGAGTCCATCCAGGAGGAATGTGGGGAAAGTGGCAGGCAGGAGGAGACCAGGCCCATGGACAGCCTGGAGGAGGCCGGATTCACCATCATCCTGGAGGAGGCTGGGCCCAGTGTCAGGCAGGAGGTGGCTGCTCCCAGTGAGGTGGCTGGGCCAAGTGAGGTGGCTGGGCCAAGTGAGGTGGCTGGGCCCAGTAGGAGCCTGACCGAATCCCAAGTGCCTCCCCTCCACCTTCCCAAAAAAAGGGCCAGGAAGGGGATGGTCACACAGGACGCATCCCTGCGCCTCATGCAAGAGGCCACCCGTTTTTTAAGGAGCCCCCCCGAAGCGGAAGAATCCTATGGCTGCTACTTAGCCAGCAGGCTTCTTCAGATGAATAGGGAGCAGCGCCTCATTTGTGAGCGCCTATTTGGGGAAACAATCCATAAGGGGCTGCAGGGCACGCTAACACAAAACACCCAACTACATGAGGCAGCCCCCCCTCCTCCTCCTCCTCCTCCTCCTCCTCCTCCTCCTCCTCCTGCCACAACTGAAACACCAGAGCCACAGCCTCAAAAGAAGGCTACAGGGAAGGCTGCAGGGCAGCGTGGAGGAAAGGCTGCAGGGAAGAGAAGAAAATGATGACCTGGGTTCAGTCTGGTCTGACAGAAGACGCAGGCTGTTGTAGGACCACAGTCTGGGGACATCTAGATCATCTGCTGGTGCTGTTGATCTCTGGGATTCTTGGACCAGATTGTGCTCCCTCTTATATGGACTCCGCAAGATCCCAATTTTCTGGTACACCGACTTTTTCCAGCGTTGACTTCCTCTTTATTTTATTTTGACCATGAATAAATGGATCATTTTTTGAGTTTAGCAAAAGACTTTTTATGTTTTTTCTTTGAAATCATTGATTTTACACACAATGTTAAATTAACAAGGGACAACAATCTCATTGAGTTTGAAAAAAAACACACCAAAAATACATTACTAATGTTAATAATGTTCAAGTGGTAAGTCTTGAAAATCAAAAAATTTACGTAACCAAAAACGGTGCTTTGGGTTAACTTTATCTAAAAACTAAAAAATAATCACTATAAAAAAAAAAAATAATAATGGGTTCTTTGTGTTAACTTTACAAACCTAAAAAAAAAAAAGGGGAAAAAGTATTATTAGTATGGAAACATTGTTTTTAAAATGCATACTATATCATTCATGAGATCAAAGAGAAAAAGAATCCAGAAATCAGTTTGGGAGAACTCTGATTATGAACAGCAAAACACCTTCGTTCTTTACAGAGCCTTCGTAAAGAAGAAATAAAATGCGCTGCATTCAACGATCACAGATTTTGCAGCGTGATGAATGTGCTACCTACAATACGAACACTAGTTTTACTAGACCGAGTGCTTCCGTTTAGTTTTTGCTTATGAGCATGCGTCGTTTTTTTGTCCGTCGGACTAGCATACAGACGAGCGGACTTCGGGGTCCGTCGTAGTTACGACGTAAAGATTTGAAGCATGCTTCAAATCTAAAGTCCGTCGGATTTGAGGCTAAAAAAGTCCGTTGAAAGTCCGGAGAAGCCCACACACGATCGGATTACCAGCCAGCTTTAGTCCGTCAGCGTCCGTTGGACTTTTGTAGACGAAAAGTCCGACCGTGTGTACGCGGCATGAATGTTATATGGTCTTTATTCACTAGTCACTTTATTTACACATTTATGGGCCCCGTCCACTTGCATATATCATTATATGCGTATTTTTAGTCCAGCGCTACACTATTTTATCTATTGTTCATTTTGTGTGCCCTTGTATTGGGGTTATTGTGTTTTAGCTGCAGGACTCACTTCACGTTTTTCAGTTTTTAAATTGAACACCGAGCGCAATTTCCCCCCCCTCCCCTTTCCTTTTTAGTAAAAGATTATAGCCAGGGCCCTGCTTTCCAAATCACTCACGTAGTATTGAAAATGCATTAGTGTCTCCATGTCAATGTATTGCCTAAGTGTGAATGGGCCATTATAGTTTGATAGAACGCTCTGTATTCCAGTGCCTAATACTCATTGCTACTTTGTGCAACAGCTCGGCTGACAATACCTGGCTGTCAGTTATAGCCAGGAATTGCTGTTTAAGTGTAGCCAAGGTCAGCTACTATGCTTATAAGTTAGAGACATTTTCTGTGTTGTTAATGTGGGGTTGGCTCCCTCTAGTGTTTGCTGGACTCTATGTGTGACTTTCCTATTTTCCTGTGTGAGGATGTAGAGCAAAGCATCATGGGGCGTGTAGTTCCGAATGCTGAAATGACTCTGCCAGCAGGACTGATCTGAACTACAAGGAACAGAATGCTGAATGCACAGAACAGACTGCTGGGAGAGGATATAAAAGGGGCTGGCATGGCTTAGATTGGCCTCTCTGGATGCTGTTTTGACTCTGCCAGCAGGAGGTCTTTGTGACAGGGAATTGGCTGACGATTTGTGGCCTACACACCGGGGAGCCGGACAGCTATACCCAGACCGATCTCTGCGGACAGCATCACTTCCTCAGTGCAGTGGACCGGAGGGTGTTCCAGGTCATCCAGAGGTGCCTATAATTCAGATTCCAGTAAGCTGCAGCGTGGCACTGCGGATGCCATTATCCAGAGCAAAGACACAGAGAGAGAGTTCCCGGCTGGAGTCTTTTCATCATCTGCACCGTTATCTAATCCATCTGAGATCTGGAGCGGTGAGCGGGCATAGCCCATGTTATAGTTAAGGACACGGCTGTTAAACAACACCCACACAGTTTAGCTGGTGGTACCTGTAGTCCCACAGAAGTTAAACCCTCTTATATAATGGACACAGCAAGCAGATGCCTATGCTCAGTACACATTACTGATTTCAGTATCCATATCAGATGACATCTTTAGGATTATAAAAGAAGGAAGTTATGCTACTACCAGCATAAATCACAGCTTTGCTATTTTTGCTACACTTTGCCATTTTGGATTACTTTATTTAAAACATAAAGAGGCTAGCTGAAGATATCTGGATTTCAAGGAATACCCTTTCTCACCTTTTTATAATCTTCTCTCCTCGTCTGTTCTAATTGCATTGAACTGCTAAAGGGAGCCACCCTTTTGAATATAATATTGTTTTTACTGTTTTCCATATTGTGCAGGATTTGCTGGCCTGTGAGTTGGGGAGGCAGAAGGGAGAGATCTGACACATAAGATATAGTGCCAGGTTAGCCTGTTCACATAGGTCCCTGTATTGAGTTATTATTTGAACTGTTTCTTTAATATTGTGTGAGTCTCTATTTACTACCACAGCTGGTGACATTACGGAACCCAGGGTGTCAAAGGTGAGGGAGGATTTGCAGAGTCGAGGTAATCAGTGGGGTACAGAGTCTATTAGCAGTCCTTACAGGGGTACCGCTACATTTGGAGGTCCCACCGTGATACCCCATCTGGGACGCTCGAGCAAGTCAGGTGATGTGTCCCGCATAGAAGAAAACATGGACCCGGACACCGCCACTGACTGAGGCCGAGAACATGGGAGCCGGTTGGAGCTAACCACAGTTCTGAAATTGCCAGGAGTCCAGTGGTTCGACAAGGAGGTGCGACAGTTGATGAGGAAGGCTGTCCCAGAGCAAGGGTCTTACCTTATAGACTTAAAACATGAGTATGATGATGATTGCACGTATGCTCACTTGGAGTGGAGGAACTGTATTCCAGCTGAGTTTCAGAAGAGCGTCGGGAGTCTGGCGGAAGGCATTGATGGTCAAGTAATCCCATTACAGTTGATTGGTGATCTGGATGAAGACCCCTCCCAGTCGCAACAAGGAAGTCCGGTTGCAGAAGGCTCAGCTGTAGGCAGTCCAATGGTTGGAATGCCCCCTGCTTCATTCTACACAGAGTCGATTGGTTGAGAGCCTGATAAAGAGTCATGCTATCTCTGAGAATCAGGGGTATCGGAGGTTGCAGTTTTTCTCAGGCAGTGTCCCCATCCAAGAAGGCAAGGAAGAGTTTGACAGTTGGATGGATCAAGCCATGCAGGCAATAGAGGATTGGAATGTGTCTGAAGCCGTAAAAAGACACCGGATCAATGAAAGTCTTCGGAGTTCAGCAGCAGATGTCATTAGGAGTCTAAAAAGAGGGAAACCAGACTGTGAGGCGATGGACTACATTGAGGCCCTGTGTGTTGTTTATGGAAGAGTGGAGAAACTACCAGACTTAATGTACAAGTTTCAACATACTCACCAGTGGCGAGGAAAGAGATTATGTTATTTGAGTGGATCAAATCCGGCATCAAATTATTCTGAAAGAGGGGATTGATCCTCGGGAAGTGGACAGAGCCAGATTGGAACGAATTCTGCAAGGAGCTAGGCCAAACCATCCAATTGTGCTTCATCTACTACTGAAAGGAACTTGAGAGGCCCCTACTTACCCAGAGTTGATGAAGTTGGTGAGGGAAGAGGAGGCTTTGTGGGATGAGAAAAATCAGGAGACCCCCAGAAAGCAGAGTAGGTCACAGCCCAGTCAGCTCAAGTGGACACCAGTGTGCTGGAAAGTGAGGAGGAATCTGAGTGGGAGGAGTGCCCCAAGGCTACTGTGGCACAATCCAAACCCAAAGTTACTCCAGTCAAGTCACCAGAGAATAGAGCCCAAGTTAAAGAGAAGGTGCAACAAGATTTGCTGCATGTTATGAGGCTCAGGCCAAAGCACAGGCCGAAAGGACCGGTAGCCGGAAGTGTTTCAAGTGTGGGGAACCAGGGCATTTCAAGGCACAGTGTCCGCAGCAGGAAGTAAGTGTAGAGCTGTTGGCGGAGCTTGTGAAGATATTACAAAAACTGTTCCTAGATCAGAAGGTGGGAAACTTTCAGGGGTCTCAGTGAAGGAGCCAGCTGGGAACCCCAACAAGAAACAGCTCCAGAATTGGAAGAAGGAGGATGGTCAGGAGAAGGTCTCAGAAGAAGGGCCTGGCATCGACACCTTCATCACTGTCGTAGCCAAGTAACCCGTCACCGGGGTCAGGGACCCGGGCACAGAGGGTCAATGCTTTGTCACCACCCAGGACCATTGTTAGGTCCTCTCAGAATACACCTAAGAGAGATTGCAAACCCAACTCTACTAGAAATAACCTAGTACCACCATCTAGGCCCACTGTTAGGTCCTCTTAGAATACACCCAAGAGAGATTGCAAACACAACTCTACCAGAAACCACCTAGAGAGCTTTCCAGAGAAATTAGTGGGGCCATCCCCAATTGTGTCTGTACAAATAGAGGGCATTTACACAAGGGCCTTGTTAGACACTGGGGCCCAAGTCACGCTTTTATTTTGGGACTTCTATGACAAGTACCTGAGCCAAGCTTGAAGAACTGGAGATCTGGGCAATTGGAACTGCCAAGTGCCCATATGATGGGTACATCCCTATTCAAATATCCTTCGGACCAGCAGCTGTCAGGAAGGTGCTAAAACTAGGCTCAGAACAGATGAGCCACAGCAGATCCAGCCTGTCACAGCTCCCTGCCTGTATTCTCTCCCCCCGCCACAGCAATCATCAGTGCTGGATGCCTTCCCTGCCTCAGATCAGCCACTGTCTGAAAACACCATGAAGAGCATGCTGCTCTCACTGAAGCAAACTTTGTATAATGACTTATCCACTGCTGTTTCCTCATTATCTACAACTGTACATCAGTACGATCAAGCCATTATTCATATAGAAACAAAAATGGGAGACTTACTCTCTGCACATAATGAGTTAGTTAATGGTTTTGGGGACCATGAAGATGAACTCCAATTAATTAATCTGAAGCTCGCAGACCTGGAGGACCGCTCCAGATGTAATAATATTACATTCCGTAATATTCCAGAGTCGAACCAACAATCGGATCTAGCACAATTCCTGCAGGCCCTGTTGCATGTCCTTTTACCTGACCTAACAATCCGTGACATGGAAAATGACAGGGCACACAGAATCCCCAAAGCCACCTCACCTCCCAACTTCCACACCCAGGGATGTATTGGCCCGTGTCCACTTTTTCACAGTGAAAGAAAAAATAATGTATGCAGCAAAACGAGCGGCGAGACTTCCTGATCCTTTCACCAACATCGCTGTATATGTTGATTTATCTAAAGCAACCATGGAAAATTGCAGACAGCTGGCGACTATAACTAAAGTGCTTCAGAATCAAAAAATCATATATAAATGCGACTTCCCACTAAACTGCTCATTGCGCATCAAAAAACTCATGCAGTGCGAACCCTCCCTTTGGGACTTAAACTCCTGAGGAACTGGTGCATCATCCCGAAGAAATACCGTACCCTTCTGATCAACTTCCAACACACATGGAAACCAGAGGAGCTTCTCCAGATGTCTGAAAGACACAACATATACCCTTCTCTGCACCCACCAAATGACTGGGAAACTGCAGCGCTCTTATCCAGTACCTGTCTGCCTGTTCTGTGATCCCTGTCCCACATTGTAGACAGAGGATCACTCTCCCCCACCGATTGTTTGCAGTAGTTTCTGCACATTGTGCCCGGGTCCCATTAGTTACAGGGCTCTCCCTTTTTAAACACAGACCCCCCACCCAAACCCAGCACCAGCCAACCTCCACCCACTTTCCAACCAAGCTATTTCCAGATCCCTACTACATTAGACAAGCAACAACCCACATTGCCCACACTACATAGAGACGAACCAGAAAATCGCTCTACACCTACCAATTGCCACCTTTACCTGGGGACAATCTACCCTGCCCTTACTCCCTCAAAATGGCTTTCAAAATAGTCTCTATTAACGCCAGGGGCTTAAATTCTCCACAGAAAAGATCTGCACCTCTCAGAGAAGCCAACAGTCAAAAAGCTGATATCCTCTTAGTGCAGGAGACCCATTTCGCATCTGCTAAAACTCCCAGGTTCACCCTGAAAAGCTACCACCAAGTTTTTTTAGCTTCAGGCCAGAAGAAGAAAAGTAGAGTCCTCAAAGCAAACTCACCCATCTATCCATGTCTCCATGCGCTTGCAGAGAGGCCGCATTCACCTAAATGGGTCCTGTTTAGCAGGTGCTGCATCCACTGAAATTGACAGGGGGTTTAATTCCTGCAGTGGGTGCAAAGCATCACGGCCACGGCATGTGTACACCTCCAGCAGCTGCCTCCACAGCTAAAGGAAGTAGTGGATGGGAGGAAGTAAAAGCGGGGTTCAACTGCAGAATCAAAAGCTAGTGTCGACAACCGATTCAGATTTTTCGTACGACAAAAGTTGGATGTGCAGTCTATAAAATGTTTGTCGAATGTGTGAACACAATGTCCATTTTTCGTTTAATTTTTCCTCCGAAAAAAATTGTATGAGCAAGACTACGCATGCTAAGAACGATAGAACACATACAGAACTATTCAACACATTACGTCACTTCTGAAATTGAATTCTGTCATACGAGAATTTTCGGATGATGAGCAACCTCTTCACTTTCTACATGAGACTAGCATGCAACAAAAAATGGACAACCGTTCGTCAGAAAATATGATTGTGTGTACGAGTCTTAAGGCTAAATGCACGTGCACCAATAACAGGCATTTCAGCCGCATTTTTAAAGTTTACATGGTTGTGTCCCTGGTACTTTGTGTTGTGTCATGCCGAAATATACAGTATTCATACCATTGAAATTTTCCACGTTTTGTCATTTTACAACCAAAAACATAAATGTTATTTATTAGGATTTGATGTGATAGACCAACACAAAGTGGCACATAATTGTGAAGTGGAAAGAAAATGATAAATGGTTTTCAAAATGTTTTACAAATAAATATGTGAAAAATGTGGCACGCATTTGTATTCAGCCCCGAGTCAATACTTTGTAGAACCACCTTTCACTGCAGTTACAGCTGCAAGTCTTTTTGGGGATGTCTCTACCAGCTTTGCATGTCTAGAGAGTGAACTTTTTGCCCATTCTTATTTGCAAAATAGCTCAAGCTCTGTCAGATTGGATGGAGAGTGTCTGTAAACTGCAATTTTGAAGTCTTGTCACAGATACTCAATTGGATTTAGGTCTGGACTTTGACTGGGTCATTCTAACACATGCATATGTTTTGATCTAAACCAGGGGTCTCAGACTGGTGGCCGTACAGCTGTTGGGAAACTACAAGTTACATTATGCCTCTGCCTGTGTGAGTCATGCTTGTAACTGTCAGCCTTGCAGTGCCTCGTGGGGCTTGTAGTTTCGCAACAGCTGGAGGGCCATCAGTTTGAGACCCCTGAAAACCATTCCATTGTAGTTCTGGCTGTATGTTTAGGGTCGTTGTCCTACTGGAAGGTGAACCTCCGCCCCAGTCTCAAGTCTTTTGCAGCAGACTCTAACAGGATTTCTAAGCCTTGTATTTGGCTCCATCCATCTTCCCATCAACTTTGACCAGCTTCCCTGTCCCTGCTGAAGAAAAACATCCCCACAACATGATGCTGCCACCACCATGTTTCAGGGTGGGGATGGTGTGTTCAGGGTGATGTGCAATGTTAGTTTTCCGCCACACATAGCGTTTTGCTTTTAGGCCAAAAAGTTCAAATTTGGTCTCATATGACCAGAGCACCTTCTTCCACATGTTTGCTGTATCCCCCACATGGCTTCTCGCAAACTGCAAATGGGACTTCTTATGGCTTTTGTAGCGGTGAAGTTGCCACTAGTAATAAACATCCACCATATCACCCCGCTGCCACACTCCCATATATCACTTGCAGAGACAATGAAAAGTCATTTGCTGTGTTTTGTTTTTGTTTATTGAGGGGTACAACTTGGTTGGGGAAAGGGGTATATGGGATGCCCATAGAATAGATCACTTTGCCATCATATTTAGAGATTTTATAGATTAGCACATAATTTGAGTAGGGATGAGCTTCGAGTTCGAGTCGAACTCATGTTCTACTCGAACATTGGCTGTTCGCAAGTTCGCCGAACAGCGAACAATTTGGGGTGTTCGCGGCAAATTCGAATGCCGCGGAACACCCTTTAAAAGTCTATGGGAGAAATCAAAAGTGCTAATTTTAAAGGCTTATATGCAAGTTATTGTCATAAAAAGTGTTTGGGGACCCGGGTCCTGCCCCAGGGGACATGGATCAATGCAAAAAAAAGTTTTAAAAACGGACGTTTTTTCAGGAGCAGTGATTTTATTAATGCTTAAAGTCAAACAATAAAAGTGTAATATCCCTTTAAATTTCGTACCTGGGGGGTGTCTATAGTATGCCTGTAAAGGGGCGCATGTTTCCTGTGTTTAGAACAGTCTGACAGCAAAATGACATTTGGAAGGAAAAAACTCATTTAAAACTACCCGCGGCTATTGCATTGCCGACAATACACATAGAAGTTCATTGATAAAAACGGCATGGGAATTCCCCACAGGGCAACCCCGAACCAAAATAAAAAAAAAAAATGATGTGGGGGTCCCCCTAAATTCCATACAAGGCCCTTCGGGTCTGGTATGGATATTAAGGGGAACCCCAGCCAAAATTTAAAAAAAAAATTGACGTGGGGTTCCCCCTAAATTCCATACCAGACCCTTCAGGTCTGGTATGGATTTTAAGGGGAACCCCGCGCCAAAAAAAAAAAAAAAAAAAAAACGGCGTGGGGTCCCCCTAAAAATCCATACCAGACCCTTATCCGAGCACGCAACCTGGCAGGCCGCAGGAAAAGAGGGGGGGACAAGAGTGCGGCCCCCCCCCTCCTGAACCGTACCAGGCCACATGCCCTCAACATTGGGAGGGTGCTTTGGGGTAGCCCCCCAAAGCACCTTGTCCCCATGTTGATGAAGACAAGGGCCTCATCCCCACAACCGTGGCCGGTGGTTGTGGGGGTCTGCGGGCGGGGGGCTTATCGGAATCTGGAAGCCCCCTTTACCAAGGGGACCCCCAGATCCCGGCCCCCCCCCTGTGTGAAATGGTAAGGGGTTACTTACCCCTACCATTTCACTAAAAAACTGTCAAAAATGTTAAAAATGACAAGAGACAGTTTTTGACAATTCCTTTATTTAAATGCTTCTTCTTTCTTCCTTCATCTTCTTCTTCTTCTGGTTCTTCTGGCTCTTCTGGTTCTTCCTCCGGCGTTCTCGTCCAGCATCTCCTCCGCGGCGTCTTCTATCTTCTTCTCCTCGGGCCGCTCCGCACCCATGGCATGAGGGGGGAGGCTCCCGCTCTTCTCTTCATCTTCTTCTTCATCTTCATCTTCATCTTCTTCTTCATCTTCTTCTTCTTCTTCTTCTTCTTCTCCTCTTCTTCATCTCTTCTTCCTTCTTCATTTCTTCTGCGGGCCGCTCCGCATCCATGCATGGAGGGAGGCTCCCGCTGTGTGACGGCGTCTCTTCGTCTGACGGTTCTTAAATAACGGGGGGCGGGGCCATCCGGTGACCCCGCCCCCCTCTGACGCACGGTGAATTGACGGGACTTCCCTGTGACGTCACGGGGAATGCCACAGGGAAGTCCCGTCATGTCCCGTGCGTCAGAGGGGGGCGGGGTCACCGGGTGGCCCCGCCCCCCGTTATTTAAGAACCGTCAGACGAAGAGACGCCGTCACACAGCGGGAGCCTCCCTCCATGCATGGATGCGGAGCGGCCCGCAGAAGAAATGAAGAAGGAAGAAGAGATGAAGAAGAGAAGAAGAAGAAGAAGAAGAAGAAGAAGAAGATGAAGAAGAAGATGAAGATGAAGAGAAGAGCGGGAGCCTCCCCCCTCATGCCATGGGTGCGGAGCGGCCCGAGGAGAAGAAGATAGAAGACGCCGCGGAGGAGATGCTGGACGAGAACGCCGGAGGAAGAACCAGAAGAGCCAGAAGAACCAGAAGAAGAAGAAGATGAAGGAAGAAAGAAGAAGCATTTAAATAAAGGAATTGTCAAAAACTGTCTCTTGTCATTTTTAACATTTTTGACAGTTTTTTAGTGAAATGGTAGGGGTAAGTAACCCCTTACCATTTCACACAGGGGGGGGGGCCGGGATCTGGGGGTCCCCTTGGTAAAGGGGGCTTCCAGATTCCGATAAGCCCCCCGCCCGCAGACCCCCACAACCACCGGCCACGGTTGTGGGGATGAGGCCCTTGTCTTCATCAACATGGGGACAAGGTGCTTTGGGGGGCTACCCCAAAGCACCCTCCCAATGTTGAGGGCATGTGGCCTGGTACGGTTCAGGAGGGGGGGGGGGCCGCACTCTCGTCCCCCCCTCTTTTCCTGCGGCCTGCCAGGTTGCGTGCTCGGATAAGGGTCTGGTATGGATTTTTAGGGGGACCCCACGCCGTTTTTTTTTTTTTTTTTTTGGCGCGGGGTTCCCCTTAAAATCCATACCAGACCTGAAGGGTCTGGTATGGAATTTAGGGGGAACCCCACGTCAATTTTTTTTTTTAATTTTGGCTGGGGTTCCCCTTAATATCCATACCAGACCTGAAGGGCCTTGTATGGAATTTAGGGGGACTCCCACATCATTTTTTTTTTTTTAATTTTGGTTCGGGGTTGCCCTGTGGGGAATTCCCATGCCGTTTTTATCAATGAACTTCTATGTGTATTGTCGGCAATGCAATAGCCGCGGTAGTTTTAAATGAGTTTTTTCCTTCAAAATGTCATTTTGCTGTCAGACTGTTCTAAACACGGGAAACATGCGCCCCTTTACAGGCATACTATAGACACCCCCCAGGTATGAAATTTAAAGGGATATTACACTTTTATTGTTTGACTTTAAGCATTATTAAAATCACTGCTCCTGAAAAAACGGCCGTTTTTAAAACTTTTTTTTGCATTGATCCATGTCCCCTGGGGCAGGACCCAGGTCCCCAAACACTTTTATTGACAATAACTTGCATATTAGCCTTTAAAATTAGCACTTTTGATTATTCATGTTCGTGTCCCATAGACTTTAACGGTGTTCGCGTGTTCGAACGAATTTTTTTCCTGTTCGCATGTTCTGGTGCGAACCGAACAGGGGGGTGTTCGGCTCATCCCTAAATTTGAGCCTGAAGGAATGATGCACATGTGTAACAGCTACAGTCTTTTTCTTGCATCACCGTGTAGACCATTGCTCCTCCTCTGCGTAACTCCTGCAGACTATTGCTTCCAGAACTTCGTCATCAATGACCGTGTAAAGATGAGGACATCACCCTTGACCGTGTAAGGGTGATGTTCCCAGAACTCCTCTCCTCCTGCACAAACTTATGCTGTAGCATATTAACTTCTGTAAGCAAAAGAACCCACTCTGAATAGTTACTCATGCTGACTCTGGTTGCTTGCTGCTACTAGGCCAGAGGCCTGCAGTACCTCTCCCCGGAGGCCTAGTAGTTTAAAAGCATGTTCTGAACGGTGGACTACTGTTCCCAGCTAGCCCAGCTTGCAAATCCTGTGTCCTCAGGCCACATTGATTTGACACTACTCCCCACAGTCTCTCCTCTGATCCAGGACTCCTTATCAATGACCGTGTAATGATAAGAACTTCGCCAATGACCGTGTAAAGGCGAAGTTCCCTCCCAGACTCCCTGGCATGTCTCCACATCCAGCCCTCCATTGTGGTACACTCACCGACCTTTCTCTGCCCTGAGTCCATGATGGAGAACTTAATCGGTCCGTACGTTCCAACAGCTTCACCTGCCCCTCTGCTCCAGGAATTCCTCATCAATGACTGTGTAATGATGCAGATTTCGCCAATGACCATGTAAAGGTGAAGTTCCCTCGCAGCTCTCCCGGGCCTCCTCCTGCGATCTGCGCACCCCCCAGATGGGGGTGGCCTCCTGCTACTGTCTAGAACTCCATTCTCCACTTCTCCCAGTGACATGTTACCTCAGCTTATATAGGAGTCCCACCCCTTGCCAATACCAGTTGGGGATTGGTCAGGGCTCCTACATGAGCTGCCTCCAACTCCAATTCCAGGCCCTGCCCCTCTTCCAGAACATTCTCCCTGGAAGCAGGGGAGGCGCCTCAGAACTAGAGCACAGATGGTAACACCTAACCCACTGCTACACTAACCACTCCCTGCCCGCATATCAAAACAGACAGACCTAGCTTAAAGCATAGGCCTGCCTAAATTTACCTGTGCTGACAGTTTCCCTAGCAAAAATCCTATGCTAGCACCTACCTATTGGTAGAGGGTGCTACATTCTCCCCCCACCAAAATCACAGCTGTCCTCAGCTGTGGAAAAAATACATTTCCAAAAATACCTTCTGGGTCCAGGAGTAAAGGCATCCCATATAAATTGGTTGGATGGGGGAAAGGGTGAAAACTTGGACAGGGGTTTTGTATAAAAGTACAAAAATAGAATATATACAATCTGGTCATATATTTACATTGCACATATTATACACATCCGAACTACAAATCCCTGCAGCTAGATACATACAAGTGAAAGCAGAGCACTGTTCCCTGGGGAGAAATGCTTGGCCTATCACAGGTCTTCATCTGTTCCCGCGGTGGAGATGGACAGCCGTCACATCCCTGGCGCTCCTAAAAGAAGACACAAACAACATACAACCTATCTATACAAACTAACTTTACAAGTAATTTACCAGGCAGAGGGGCTACGAACCTCCACGTGGGGAAAGAAGAAACACATTCTTCAAAATTTTACAAATGGTGGCATGTTTTTTCCTGTTTCTCTGTCACTCCATCAGAAGGGATCTAAGGGGACCTCCTGGTGGGCACAGTCCAAACATACATGCTGGTGGGCAATAAAACCTCCTAATTGCTCCTGAGTGGAGGGGCCCCTCCTGAAAAGTAGGTAACAAAGAGGTTTGGCAGGGACAGTACACCCTAGTGTCCGTGATACACATGTCCTCCCATCAGGCACCCTGGGTGGCGGGCAAAGGCTGTCCCTGCAAGAAATTTGTCAGTGACGAAAAACCACACAGGCCCTGCCCTGTCCTTGCAGTCCTTGTGGCTGCTTTTATATGGGCTGCACAGCACAGCAGTCCTCCTACGTATAAAAAGTGGATCCGGCAACCTCTTCCGGATAACCCCTTCTCCTCTGATACAGGACTCGGTCTCGGTGTATGGCACCACCCAATTTCCATTCTTGTTGGATATCTTTAAACCAGGCCCAGACCTCACTTTCTGGCACCCAGAGTGGCTTTGGCACATGCAAGAAGTCCCAAACCAGGTCATCTTCCCACTGTCCCCGGGAGTCTTCAATGCTGTCCATGGTTTGGGCTGGGACATAAGGGTAATCTAAGCCCCACTCCAAGGTAACCCTCCTTTGTACCTCCCGCTGGAAACGTGAGAGTCGGGGTAACTCCTTAGGTTTTCCTTTTTACAAGCAGGACGCAGGCATCTGGGGCCTTGATGACCCACTGCCTGTATGTGGGTGCCCTGGTCTGGGTAGTGGATGGCTGATTGATAAAAAGTCTGCTGGCTTGTACTGAGGTCCAGGCTGGGGACTGTGGTTCCTCCAGTGTTTCAGATGGGGTATCTACAGATGGAGAATCTCCGGTCTCCCACTCCTCCTCACTGGAGCCCTCCTCTGGGGAAGAAAAGGAAAACAGCTTCTCCACTGATCCGAACCTCTCCAGCACTCTGGGCGAACCCCAGTCTATGACCCGGCCCTCGCTCACCTCATCCAGCTCACCTGAAGGTTCCCCCTCCTGCAGCATGGGCTCCCTCCAGATGGGCACGGCAAGGGTCTTACTTGGAGTCGGCTCTTCAGAGAGATCAACCGGAGGCTGCACATTGACTCCTGCAACCTCCGGGCCCCTGGCCAGGCCACGTGTTTCCACAGCAGTCTTTTCCCCCCATATGTCCCGGACCTCTCAAGTGGACATACCTGATGGCAGCTCTTCCCCATCACTGGCAGGTGATCCTCGGCCCTCTCCGGCCCTCCGAACTTACTGCGGTTTCAGCATGCACAGTCCTGTGGGTGGGTGGATGGTGTAATATCTTTATTCCCGCTGCACCGGTCCTAAGCTGGTTAGTGGCTCCCCACAGTGGTCACACCGGGCCCAGGCGTTGACTCCCATCGTGGGTATGTGGCACCTGGGGCATAGCATGCATAACCTCTCCACTCCTCTGATCACCCCCAAGGCAAGTCCTCCACAGAGTTCCACTTGGATGTCAGTGTCGATTAGCACCCGCATTTCAGGGAATCTCTGCACAGCGGGCATCCTCTGATTACCCTCCGCCATCTTCATCCGCCTCGTGTCTGGCATGCAGCATGCTGATCTCAATCACTGTCCTCCGCTGGGGCGCAACTCCGCTCACACGCTCGTTGGTTCAGAGTGCGAAGAACTATAAGCAGGCTTCAGGTAGTGTGCGCTGTAGAACTGCGGGCACTGTCCAGGCTGAAGTTTTAAAACTGCGTCACAGAAGCTGGAACTGAGGGCAGGCAAACTATACAGCGATCTCCAGTAACATAGTAAAGTCTCTCCTGTAACACCCTACTGTGTGGGACTGACCGTGCAGCATCCCGTCAAAGACACCCCCTTGTTGCATTCTTTTACTAGGGGCAACAGCAGACATTCACAACTCATTTTACTGTGTTAAGCTGGATTAAAGTAAAAAAAAAAATTTCTTCTGCAATACAGTGTGCAATGTCCGCGCCAAGCAGATCGCTGGACATATTTGTAATCCAGAGCGTGATCGCTCACGTTGGTTGCCACGGGTGATAGCACATGGTTACAGCCACTGGTTGCAGGGCTTATTGCGGTGGTGAGTGTCCATTGAGATAACTGAGTGCAGGGACGTGATAACAGCACTGATCCTGAATGGTTCAGGGGCGGATCCAGGGGGGGCCAGAAATCCCCCAGAAAATAGTACTGACTCCAAGGCTTTCTCCCTCCACCACCTCACCAGATTTGCGTTACGAGGCTTCTAAATGCAGCTGCAGGGACTTTATTTCTGCTTCCCCTGGCTCTCCCAAAGTCCCAGGTGGCCTAAAATATATTACCTGGGCCCCATCAGTTCATTTAGAGGGGGCCAGTGGCATCACTATGGGGGTCTGGAAGTGATGTGACACCGGGGCCGCTGCTACACACTGGCAGATTTGCAGCACAGCGCTGCGAGTGTCACTTCACTTCCCTGTCAGGCAGAGTGATCTCCACCTGACAGGAGCTTCCTAGTCCCGGCTGGTGTGACGTCACGATTCAGAGGCGGCAGGATTGAAGACAAGATGGACCTGTAGCCAGAGCTCAGTGCACTGCAAGTAAGTGAGCACTTAGCTAAGGAATTGTCATGTTAATTAGCTATGGCGGGCATTGTTATGTTAATTAGCTACGATGGGCATTGTTATGTTAATGAGCTACGGTGGGCATTCTTATGTTAATGAGTTAACACCTTGTGAAGAGGTTAACGCTTTGGGGGAGGGGAGGGGGGTTAAATAATTTACAATGGTAATTGTAATATGGCACATGGAGGGGGTTAATGTACTCACTGATGTATTAGTGACCAGTGGCAATTAACCCCTCTGTGCAGCATTAATGACAGTGGCACTATCAATGTTAAGTTAATTAACAACTTTTATGCTACAGCATGAAGGGGTTTATAAACACTGCCACTAGTGCCACTAATGCAGCAAAAAGGGGTTAATTAATTGCCACTGGTCAGTAATACCTCAGTGAGTACATTAACCCCCTCCATGTGTCATATTACAATTACCAATCATCATCATTATCATCATGATAATCACACAGTACAGGTGCGTTGAGCCATAGCACCTGTATTGTGTGATTATCATGATAATAATGATGATATAGAATGACAGAAAAATTCATCTTTAGGCTTCATTTACACAGGGCGTGCAGCAGACATGCGTCTAACATGCAGGGCTGTCTTTTACTGGCTTGGGGATGCATAAAGTGTTACATGCATCCCAATGCCAGCATCCCATTTATTTCTACTGTGACACACAGCCGCTATATCCCAATATGTCATGTGTGTGGATCCCAGAATGCAGGCAGGGTTTATTCAAGGACCCGCACCAGCATGTCATATTGGGATATAGCGGCTGTGTGTCTTAGTAGAAATAAATGGGATAAAACCACCCCGCTAGCGGCCAAATATCGGCGCTAAAACGGTGCTAAAAATAGCGCCGCTATACCGCCGACGCCCGCCCCAATGTGAAAGTAGCCTTATTTTCTGGCAGTGCCCCTCCCAAGACTAGACTCTGGATCCGCCCCTGGAACGGTTGCTATGGACAATAACACTTGGCGACAAGTTTGGAATTTGGTTGCTATAAGCAAAGACATGTGGCAAAAGTCCATTTTGAAAGCATACCCCAAACTTTGCAAAACAGGCAAAGTCCCCCCTTGGCCTTTAGCGGTTGCTAGGTGCGATGGCCAGCAGGTTAACCGTGAAGGCGGACCTCCAAATGTAGCAGGGGAAGTTGCCACTAGTAACAAACATCCACCATATCACCCCGCTACCAGACTCCCGTATATCACTTGAAGAGACAATGAAAAGTAATTTGCTGTGTTTTGTTTTAGTTTATTGAGGGGTACACCTTGGTTGTGGAAAGGGGTATATGGGATGTCCATAGAATAGATCACTTTGCCATCATATTTAGAGATTTTATAGATTTGGCACATAATTTGAGCCTGAAGGAATGATGTGCATGTGTAACAGCTACAGTTTTTTTCCTGCATCACCATGCAGACCATTGCTCCTCCTCTGCGTAAGTCCTGCAGACTATTGCTTCCAGAACTTCCTCATTAATGACTGTGTAAAGATGAGAACATCACCCTTGACAGTATAAGGGTGATGTTCCCAGAACTCCTCTCCTCCTGCACAAACTTATACTGTAGCATATTAATTTCTTGTCACATCTTCTTCTGTAAGCAAAAGAACCCACTCTGAATAGTTTCTCATACTGACTCTGGTTGCTTGCTGCTACTAGGCCAGAGGCCTGCAGTATCTCTCCCTGGAGTCCTAGTAGTTTAAAAGCATGTCCGGAATGGTGGACTACTGTTCCCAGCTAGCCCAGCTTGCAAATCCTGCGCCCTCAGGCCACATGGATTTGACACTACTCCCCACAGTCTCTCCTCTGATCCAGGACTCCTTATCAATGACGTGTAATGATAAGGACTTTGCCAATTACTATGTAAAGTTCCCTCGCAGACTCCCTGGCATGTCTTCACATCCAGCCCTCCACTGTGGTACACTCACGACCTTTCTCTGCCCTGAGTCCATGATGGAGAACTTAACGGGACCGTACGTTCCGACAGCTTCACCTTCCCCCTCTGCTCCAGGAATTCCTCATCAATGACCATGTAATGATGCAGACTTCACCAATGACCGTGTAAAGGTGAAGTTATCTAACAGCTCTCCCGGGCCTCCTCCTGCGATCGGCGCACACCCCCCAGATGAGGGTGGCTTCCTGCTGCTGTCTAGTACTCCATTCTCCATTTCTCCCAGTCAACAACTCCTCCCAGTGGCATGTTACCTCAGCTTGTATAGAAGGCCCGCCCCCTGCCAATAGCAGTTGGGGATTGGTCAGGGCTCCCACATGAGCTGCCTGCCACTCTAGTTCCAGACCCTGCCCCTCTTCTAGAACATTCTCCCTGGAAGCAGGGGAGGTGCCTCAGAACTAGAGCACAGGTGCATAGTTGCCAACTGTCCCGGGACTTACACTCCATTCACAAATTTTTTGTGTCCCGGTAAATGTCCCGAAAAATCCGGTTTTTGATTTTTGCCGCCGCCGCCCGCCGCCGCCGCTAGAGGTCTGCGGCCGGTGGAGACATTGTCTCCGCCGGCCGCCATCTTGAAGAAGCTTGAAGATGGCTGGGGGGGGGCTAGACGGAGCTCCTCCGACGCCGCCCACCCTCCGCCCCGCCTCACTCCGCCCACCCTCCGCTCCGCCCCGCCTCACTCCGCCCACCCTCCACCCCGCTCCGCCCCGCCTCACTCCGCCTACCCCCGCCCCGCTGCCAGGGAAAGGGGCGGGGGTTTTGCCATCCATGCGGAATTCGAAAAGACCGGCGGACTCTGAGGTAGGGGAGGGGGGGCGCACGCCGCTGTGGGAATTTGTAGGGGGGGCTCCACTGGGGGACACCTGATGTGAGGGGGGGCTCCACTGGGGGACACCTGATGTGAGGGAGGGCTCCACTGGGGGACACCTGATGTGAGGGGGGGCTCCACTGGGGGACACCTGATGTGAGGGGGGCTCCACTGGGGGACACCTGATGTGAGGGGGGGCTCCACTGGGGGACTCCTGATGTGAGGGGGGCTCTGCCGGGGACACCTGATGTGAGGGGGGCTCCACTGGGGGACTCTTGATGTGAGGGGGGCTCCGCCAGGGACACCTGATGTGAGGGGGGGCTCCGCCAGGGACACCTGATGTGAGGGGGGCTCCGCCAGGGACACCTGATGTGAGGGGGGCTCCGCCAGGGACAGCTGATGTGAGGGGGGGCTCCGCCAGGGACACCTGATGTGAGGGGGGGCTCCGCCAGGGACACCTGATGTGAGGGGGGGCTCCGCCAGGGACACCTGATGTGAGGGGGGCTCCGCCAGGGACACCTGATGTGAGGGGGGCTCCGCCAGGGACAGCTGATGTGAGGGGGGGCTCCGCCAGGGACACCTGATGCGAGGGGGGGCTCCGCCAGGGACACCTGATGTGAGGGGGATCTCCGCCAGGGACACCTGATGTGAGGGGGAGCTCCGCCAGGGACACCTGATGTGAGGGGGAGCTCCGCCAGGGACACCTGATGTGAGGGGGGGCTCCGCCAGGGACACCTGATGTGAGGGGGGGCTCCGCCAGGGACACCTGATGTGAGGGGGGGCTCCGCCAGGGACACCTGATGTGAGGGGGGCTCCGCCAGGGACACCTGATGTGAGGGGGGCTCCGCCAGGGACAGCTGATGTGAGGGGGGGCTCCGCCAGGGACACCTGATGTGAGGGGGGGCTCCGCCAGGGACAGCTGATGTGAGGGGGGCTCCGCCAGGGACACCTGATGTGAGGGGGATCTCCGCCAGGGACACCTGATGTGAGGGGGAGCTCCGCCAGGGACACCTGATGTGAGGGGGAGCTCCGCCAGGGACACCTGATGTGAGGGGGGGCTCCGCCAGGGACACCTGATGTGAGGGGGGCTCCGCCAGGGACACCTGATGTGAGGGGGAGCTCCGCCAGGGACACCTGATGTGAGGGGGGGCTCCGCCAGGGACACCTGATGTGAGGGGGGGCTCCGCCAGGGACACCTGATGTGAGGGGGAGCTCCGCCAGGGACACCTGATGTGAGGGGGGGCTCCACTGGGGGACACCTGATGTGAGAGGGGGCTCCGCCGGGGACACCTGATGCGAGGGGGGGCTCCGTCGGGGACACCTGATGCGAGGGGGGGCTCCGTCGGGGACACCTGATGTGAGGGGGAGCTCCGCCGGGGACACCTGATGTGAGGGGGGGCTCCACTGGGGGACACCTGATGTGAGGGGGGGCTCCGCCGGGGACACCTGATGCGAGGGGGGGCTCCGTCGGGGACACCTGATGCGAGGGGGGGCTCCGCCGGGGACACCTGATGTGAGGGGGGGCTCTGCCGGGGACACCTGATGCGAGGGGGGGCTCTGCCGGGGACACCTGATGCGAGGGGGGGCTCTGCCGGGGACACCTGATGCGAGGGGGGGCTCTGCCGGGGACACCTGATGCGAGGGGGGGGCTCTGCCGGGGACACCTGATGCGAGGGGGGGCTCTGCCGGGGACACCTGATGCGAGGGGGGGCTCTGCCGGGGACACCTGATGTGAGGACGGACTCTGCCGGGGGCAGGCGACGTGGCTAGTGACACGCTCAGGGCTCCCACTGATTCTGCATTATGGTGAGTTGAATGATTTAATTTTATATTACAATGTAATAATAGAAATACTGCACTTCAATCATCCTGACACAATAACAATCATGGTGCCGGGATGATTGAAGTGCTAACACCAGGTGTTTGGAGTATCTTTATCTGCTGATTGTTAAACTTTCTAGAATACACATATTTTTATTGTGTAGGATCTGGGGCTGCTGTCCCGTCATTTCCCTCTCCCCCTCTCCCCCTTTCCCTCTCCCCCTCTCCCTCTCCCCCTCTCCCTCTCCCCCTCTCCCCCTCTCCCTCTCCCCCTCTCCCCCTTTCCCTCTCCCTCTCCCCCTCTCCCCCTTTCCCTCTCCCCCTTTCCCTCTCCCCCTTTCCCTCTCCCCCTTTCCCTCTCCATCCCTCATTCATCTCAGACTCTAACCACACCCTCTTGAGCCACGCCCATTTAAGCCACGTCCACCATGACGCGTAAACCACGCCCATTTTTACTGTTTTTACTAAGCCACGCCTACAAACGAATGCCCCCCCCCTAATTATTGTACGGCTCCGCCTACAGCCACAAAAGTGTCCCACATTTTTTTTTTACAATGTTGGCAACTATGCAGGTGGTCACACCCACTGCTACTCTAACCACTCCCTGCTCCCATATCAAAACAGACAGGCCTAGCTTAAAGCATAGGCCTGCTTAAATTTACCTGTGCTGACAGTTTCCCTAGCAAAAATCCTATTGGTAGAGGGTGCTACACTTACTTTCAGAAATGGCTTTCTTCTTGCCGCTCTTCCATAAAGGCCAGATTTGTGGAGTGCATGACTAATAGTTGTCCTGTGGACAGATTCTCCCACCTGAGCTGTGGATCTCTGCAGCTCCTCCAGAGTTACCATGGGCCTCTAGGCTGCTTCTCTGATTAATGCTCTCCATGCCCGGCCTATCAGTTTAGGTGGACAGCCATGTCTTGGTAGGTTTGCAGTTGTGCCATATTCTTTCCATTTTTGGATGATGAATTGAACAGTGCTCCGTGAGATGTTCAAAGCTTGGGATATTTTTTTATAATCTAACCCTGCTTTAACCTTCTCCACAACTTCTCCACAATGCAAATTCCCCACAAATGCCACTATGGCGTTTACAGATTTTGAGATGCCTGTAGACAGTGTTACTAGCTGAGATGATAGCACAAGAATCCATACAGTAGAAAACCATTACAGAGGAGGTGTCTGGTATTTAGGGCTCATTCATACTTAAGGTTGGGGGGGTGGTAAAACCCCATGGTTGAGCAGTGCTTTTACTGCACCCCAGCCGCTAATCTCTTTAGCTGCAAAGGGAGTGGTCGGGGGTGTATACATACCACAGCAATGGCAGAAATAATACCTCATGGTAGGTGCCTACCTACCAGTGGAGATCATGGTCGCATTTTGACTCTCTTGCTAACACAGAGTCAATTTTTTTCTGGTGAGTGCAGCGTGAAGCTGGGAATCACTCACCTGGAGAGTGTAGAGGCACCAAGTTGAATGATATTACACTGATGAACTGCCTATGTTGCACCATTGTTATTGTATATGAGAACCACAAAGTACAGTCATGGGCTTGAATTCCTCGCTATTATTTATGTTCATAGGACTGGATCTGCACATTCTGTTTTTGGACTTTATTTTTATTTTATATATTGTTAATATTTACATTTATTTGTTTAGGTGTATAATGCTGTGCCTCTTTGTTCTATTTGGGGCTTTAGGGTCCATTCACATCAGCCAGCATTTTTATAACCCAGCGGATGGTGTGCAGTCTGGTCTGGTGAGAATCACGGCTCTGTTCTGCACGCTTCCTTTTTTTTTAAGGAACTTTATTGAAACCTCACACGGAAATTTCATCAAGTTCAATTGGCCCCCCTCAGTGCAAGGCGGTACCTTGCACTGTGCTGCGATGCAATGAAAAAAATGCAGTGGTGTGAATCGAGCACAGAGGAGACACAGCATTTTGCCTTGTCCTATGGTGGGAATAACTGCCCAGCACAGTCCCACCACATCTAGTGTGAATGGAAGCTTATGGAATGCACACAGTTATGGCTGGTTAGGGTCAAAGTAGGCAGTGAGGAGGAGATACAATGCCTTTTTACCACCTGTCAAATGCTCTCTGAAGAGCGACCTGAAGGCTGGATCAAAGCACATGCGAATCAGCCCTTAATGAGACGCAGATGCATCAAAAATGCGCCAATAATGCTTCTTGATTTGATACGTACATTAATGAGCTTACATGATATCTAAAATTTTAAAGCACGTCTAAGGCTGGATTCACACCTATGCATTTTTAGTGCTTTTTGCATTTTGCAACAGAATGTGTTCCGTAAGAAGCCATGTTAAATGGACTGTAGTCCAAATCTGCAAAATGCAAAAAGCACTAAAAGTGCATAGGTGTGAATCGAGCCTAAATGAGCCTTCATATCTGGACTCTTGGGCCACATACATGTCTGGAGAAGGACACAGGGCTGGTTCACAAGGGCAATAAAGCTAATAAAGGGTCTGGAGGATCTTAGTTATGAGGAAAGGTTGCGAGCACTGAACTTATTCTCTCTGGAGAAGAGATGCTTAAGAGGGGATATGATTTCAGTTTACAAATACCGTACTGGTGACCCCACAATAGGGATAAAACGTTTTCACGGAAGAGAGTTTAACAAGACACGTGGCCACTCATAAAAATTTGAAGAAAAGAAGTTTAATCTTAAACTACGTAGAGGGTTCTTTACTGTAAGAGTGGCAAGGATGTGGAATTCCCTTCCACAGGTGATGGTATCAGCGGGGAGCATTGATAGCTTCAAAGGACTATTAGATAAGCACCTGAAGGACCACAACATACAGGGATATACAATGTAATACTGACATATAATCACACATAGGTTGGACTTGATGGACTTGTGTCTTTTTTCAACCTCATCTACTATGTAACTATATGTAATATGTAACACCTATGCATTTTTTAGTGCGTTTTCATTTTTGCAGAAACACACTACAGTCTATTTAGCATGGTTTCCTATGGATGTAGTTCATATCTGTGCAGGGCCAGGGACTTTTTTCTGGTTTTTGGTTCCATAGACTTCAATGGATGAAAAATGTGTATTGAAAAACGCAAAATGCACCTGGAATACGCAACCTGCAACCTGCATAGGTGTGAATCAGGCCTCAGTCAACGTTACATTGGGATAAAAGTCGGCAAGCTGGCAGCTTTCTGCAAGAAGTTTATGAGACAAGGTGTTTGCTTTGTAACAATTCCCTTTAACACAATCCTGTGCACTGTAATATGTAAGAATGTGGGTGTTGTTCATGCTACGCTATCAGTGACAACATCTTAAGAAGCATGAATTAGTGCACAGCTAAAATCTCAGCTTTATTTATTACAGCTAACAAGACTTGTGTGTCTATCTAACATATTGTGAATTATTTATTATGACGATCGAACACTTGATTGCATATATTTTATGCAAAACATTATTTCCATAAAGACTAGATTCTTTGGACAGTGTGTCATACAGGAATTGGCTGTTTGCTTACAATCACGTCATCAACAGAGAGTACAGGGTTAACTTCCTCCAGAATTCCTTGTGTACCTGCACTTTAAGCTTTCTGGTTGGTTAATAAAACCTGTCTATCCGCCCCTTCCATGACCAAGCAAAGGTAGAGAGCAGGCAAGGGAGGGAGAGGCAGGTGACTTTTATCCAGACTTACTGACTTATGAAGATTTTAGTAAGGAGAGTCAATTTGTAGTTAATCATTTTGCCCGTGGGTCCTGTTGAAACGATCGAGTGTCTTCTTTTTCGCTTTCTTCTTTGTTTTAAGCTTTTAATATCCTGCTGTCAAGGTAAGTTAATTAGTAACTATTTTTTTTTTTTAGTTCAATATTTGCGTAGGGTACTAGGAATTGCATTGCGTTCATGATTTCTGGAAATGGCTTTCTTATATTTTCGAATATTCTTCACCTTTTTGTATGCGGAGTACTCAAGTGGACGTAAACTCGCATTTATTTGGAAAACGGATTTGAGATAAACCTAGGGTTATCGTAAATTGTGAGCTTGATTACTTTGCATTGCTGAACTGACCCTACTCTCCCTAATAAACCACAGTAACTAACTTAAAGTTCAAACATAGGCCTTCTAAGGTCATTGTGCCCTCTTTATAGAGTATATATGTTACACATACCATTACATGTTTTGTTACAGGACTGCCAGTATGTTGTTAGTGTATTTTGCAGAGTTGTATGAATGCCAATGAAGGCCGACTTAAAGCAGTAGTGAAGTCTTTAACCACTTCAGCCACGGAAGGTTTTGCTCATTAATGACCATGCCATTTTTTTTTTGCGATACGGCACTGCTTTATTTTAACTGATAATTGCGTGGTCATGCGACACTGTACCCAAACAAAATTGATGTCCTTTTTTATTTAAAAGAAAATGTAAAAAAAGGGTTAAGTGTGTGCCTAGGAGGTGCTTGCTAACCATGTGGAGGATGGTCTGCCTGGATGAAGACCGAGATCGGTGTTCCTGCTTAGCAGAACACCAAGATCTCTATCTTCTTCCCTGTCAGAACGGCAACCTGCCTTGTTTACATAGGCAGATCGCCGTACTTTCTCTCCGGGGAGTGATTGCGGGTGCCCGGTGTATACTGGGCCCGTCAAACCCACTGATTGGCTCCCCCTCTGTCCAATCAGCATGTGCGCATCCAGTGTCTATTGCACAAAATGACATACAGGTATGTTGTTTCGCACAATAGAGCTGACCTGCCGCAGTATATCTGTAGTAGGCAGTCTTTAAGTGGTTAAAAAAAAAAAAAGAGTCCAGCTGTAAGTAAATGACAAAATGTGCTTGTAGCATAGTAGCACATTATGATAGACTTGCCTGTAAAAGGTATCCCTCCAGCAGAGTGCTGTCACAGCTGTCGGGGCTTCCATCTTCACCTGGTCTTCCTTCCATTTGAATAGCTGATCCGTGATGATGTCACTTCTGTGTATTTGCATTGGAGTCATGATTACGGTAGAGCTCGCTGGATGATGGCGCATTCAATGTGCTCTCACTTCAAAGCACAGTGCGCATGCCTCGGTGACATCAACAGTTGAAGAAATGGTGAATACTTCCTAAACGGTGCATGTTTAGGAGATATTCATTGTACCTACAGGTAAACGTTATTATAAGCTTACCTGTAGGTAACCAAGCAGTCTTTACTTCCGCTTTAAGGAGGCCATACACTAGTAGAATTTTGTTTGCAATTTTTTTGTTTGTGTGGTGTTTTTTTTTTTTTTTTTTTTTTCAGGATGGGTTCACACTGCAGCACGCTCCGGCTCACAGTAGGAGTCTGGTGCATCCCCATCCACCGCTTTAGGTCCGATTTCAGCCCGAATTTTGGGCTGAAATGGACCAAAAGACGCACAGGACTGTGCAATTTGCACCGGAGCTACTGTGGATATGTGTGAACCGGCTCCATAGAGCCACATCCAATTTGCAACAGTGTGAACCCATCCTAAATCATTAGTGGGATCAAATTGAACTTTGTTTTCAACCGCAGTGATGAGAAAACTCAAACGGGCAGGAAGGAAATTGTTGTTTGTAAAGTCCATTTGTTCCAAAATCGAATGTTAAAAGCAAAAACATTTTGACATACTTTTTAACAAAATTTCATACAGTCATCGAATGCACAGAGAATTTTCATACTTTATTATTTTTTTTTTTTTTTTTTTGCACGAACGTTTAGGCTCGATTCACACCTATGCATGTTGCTTTTGAGCGTTTTTGGAGGTTTTTTTTTCATGCTTGGCACGTTTTTGAGCCGCGTTTTTGCCGCGTTTTTGCCGCGATTTGCGTTTTGCGTTTTTTTTTTTTTTTTTTTTTTTTTTTTTTTTTTTTCCATTTTTTTTTTACAGTCTTAAAAAAAAATTACAAAAAAAAAAAAAATAAAAAAAAAAAAAAAAAAAAACGGCAAAAACGCTGCAAAAACGGTGCACTTGCGTTTTTGATGCTTGTCCATTGAAAACCATTACATGCAAAACGCTGCTTTTTGCATGAAAAAAAGTCCCCGACCCTTTCCAAAAACGCAGAGATACAAAAAAGCATTGATGTGAACATGTTCCATAGGAACCCATGTTAAAAAATTCCCGTGCATTTCTGCAAAATGCATCAAAAAACGCGCTAGTGTGAATGGGGCCTTAATCCACTAGTACATTGCCTGCTTTAGCTAGAAATGCAGCATGTCTTCCATTTTAACCACTTATCGACTTCACTATAGACGAATGACGGCTACTGCGCAGTTGTCCAGTTCTGGGAGGGCTTCTATTGACGTTCTGCCAGAACCACGCCCCCAGAGCACTCTGAACGCTGTGTCCATCAGACACAGCTGATAACTACAGATCAGGGTAAAGGGCCAATCACAGCGCCCCTTTACCACAAGATCAGCTGTGTCCAAACACAGCTGATCACAATGTAAACACTTGCAGGTTATTGGCATTCCTTTTCTCACAAAGGAGGAGAGCCGCTAACTGGCAAATGTGAAAGGGGACATCTATACTGATAATCAGATCACTGATCGTCAGTGTCCTGCTTATCAGTGCAGTGCCACCTCATTGGTGCCCATCAGTGCCACCTCATCAGCGCACATCAGTGAAGGAGAAAATTTTGTAACGGAAATTAAAAAAAAAAAATGTCTTTAAAATTATTTGGTCCCCTTTTTTTTTTTTTGCATATGTTAGCAGTTTACATGGGGGGGGGGGGTACTTTTTTTGTTGTTGTTGTTGTTTTTTTGTCTAGAAGACTACTTTCTTTAAGTAGCCTGGAAAATGCCTATTAGATATGACAGGGCTGTGTACACATACCCTTTTATTCTATATTTCTATGTTGCTTTCCTCCCTGGGGACCAAATAGCTTGTCAAATTGGTGTTGGGGCAGATGAGGGGAGACAGATGTCTGGAGCTGAGTAGATTATTTAATTTAAATTTGTGTTTCTATAGGGCTTTTTTTTCCCTGGGCAAAGCGCTTATGAACTGAGGCAGCCATCGTGGGCACACTCATTTTGAGCCACTTAACCTACAAGCACAACATACTGTTATAAATATGTGCTAAAAATAGCCATCAAATATCTATTGTCGGACATGTCGTCATCCTTCTCACTGCACCTTCAAAACTTGTCAGTCTTCCTCCTCCGACCTATGGTTACCTGTCATTTATTATTATTTTTATTCCTCTAAACCTTAGTCACTTGTTAGTCATACTACTCTGAACCTCTGTCATGCATTCTTCTGTCATCCTCTGAACACTGGTTGGTTGTCAGCCATTTGTTTTTTCTTGTTCAATTGTCAACCTCATTGGTTGACCCCTTACATACCCCCACTTCGTACATCCTTTGCAGGTTTGTTAGACAGGCATGCTGATTTTTCAGACATGATTCTAACTCCCCTGGGCTTTAGGTATTTTAAACAAACTTGCTGCTAACTCTTCATCCTTCTGAGCTTTCCTCAATTTTCGTTTCAGTCCGTTAAAGATTTTAATAAACGGTATAAAATAGACATATTATCAATAGTAAACCAAAAGGCAAAATTTGTAAATTAGGTGAAATCTATCTATCTATCTATCTATCTATCTATCTATCTATCTATCTATCTATCTATCTATCTATCTATCTATCTATCTCACACAAGAGATTAATCAAACATAGAACCATAGGGAAGGGTATCCAGATACCGTTGATTCTAAAAATGAGAGGAATGCACCAAAATTCAGATTAGACTTAAGGAATCATAAACTCAATACCGTTCTCGCTCGTGTAACAAGGGGACATTTTGATTTTTGATGTAACACATTGCAGTCCGCTCCCGGACCGAAGGCCAACAACCATCTATATGTTACACCAAAGCATGTCGCTCATACCTAATCTTATAGTAGTAAGAAATGTGTTCACTAGGTAAAACCTGGAAAACACACGTCACATGTGCAACGGTTGTCGGCCCCCTTCGTGGTGGTGGTGGTGGTGGTGGGGGGGGGCAATGGCAATATGCAAACCCCTAAAACTAGCCTGTGCCCTGAACTGTAAAATGGAGAAGTTGTAGTTGCCTATAGAAAAGAGAGGCTAGAAGGCCCAGATAAAGGTGGAGGAGAAAGTAAGAAAGGGTTGGAAAACTCCGCACTCCGACCTTTTACAGATCAATAATAAACATTTTAAGCAGGTAGTGTCCAGAGATCAGCCCCAGATATTTGATCCATGGCTCCCACACTTTCCCAAACACCTTCATTTTGTCATTTTAAGATCGCTTGCTCGCTTTCCTCAATTTTCAATGTTTGGAGAAGTGAGGATCATGGTGAGGTTTATCCTGAAATGTACACAGAATACGTGACTAACATCAGCCATACTCTTTATTTAAACTTTATACTTAGGCCCCTTTCACACTGGGGCGGTTTGCAGGCGTTATTGCGCTAAAAATAGCGCCTGCAAATCGACCTAAAACTGCTGCTACTGTTTCTCCAGTGTGAAAGCCCTCCTGCAAACAGCATCTTTGGAGCGGTGTATTCACCGCTCCTTCCCATTGAAATCAATGGGGCAGCACGGCTATACCACCGCTGTAGTGGCGCTATGCAGGCGGTTTTAACCCTTTTTAGGCCGCCAGCGGGGGTTAAATCCGCACCGCTAGCGGCCGAATACCACCGTTAAAATGACGATAAAGCGGCGCTAAAAATAGCGCTGTTTTACCGCCGACACCCCCACCGCCCCAGTGTGAAATGGGCCTAACTGATATATTTACCTGTCACTTCAAGCTATGCAGGCAGATCACGTGAAACAAATTGGCACAAAGTCCAGTAAACATATGAAAGTACATACTTGACTTGAACTTCTTCATGAAAAGATTACTTAAGTGAAAAGCACTTTCTGACACTTGATTGTACTCTTTATTGCAGCCCAGTATCACATGCAAAATATCTTTCATTGCTGAATGTTAGGATGGAAAAAAAAAGATGGTTCCATAGAGAGCCAGTCAAAATCTCCTGCTATTTCAAATTGGATGCTGGCTCTCCGCATCCAATTCGCAATAGTGTGAACCAGCCTAAAGGAGATATAAAACCTAAATGGATGACATTTAGTCTGCTATTGTATATCATGAACTATTGCTATGTTTGCTTCTTTAGGAATGCTCTTTTTTATTTATTATGAATAAATCCGATCATACTCACCACACTTAAAAAATGGTCTGTTTTTAATACTTTAGGCTGCACTCTATCTTGCCATGTGATGAAGGGTGATGTGATGTGTTTTAGAACACCTCACTGTTTAAAGCGGAACTAAAGTCCCACTGTCACAAACTGCGAGCAGGCAGGCTCTTTATTGTAGAAGGGACATGCAGTGTTTCTTCTGAAATAAAAAACGCCTACCTGCTTGCTGTCTTCTGTGGCATGTAAAATGAGCTGTGCATGCGCAGCTCAACTTGCATTGCCAGCTTAGTTTCCTGAGTGCTGGGATGGCTGATTGCTGTGCAGGAATTACCTCATCCAAGGCCAGCCAAAGAAGAAAGCTGAAGACCAGCATCCAGCAGAAGATGTGGGTATGGGGGTCCGTGTTTTTTCTTTTTAACCTTGAGTGTACAAGTTATTCCATTCAAATCTCTGCGGTGTGGTGACACATATCTTGCTGTCCAATGTGCTGCAGAAAAATGCAGCATGTCCGCATCCTTCTGAAGCGCACATCACAGCATTTTGGTGGGACACACATGAAACAACTGTTTTCTATCTGCCATAGTGTTGAATTATGCTGTTCTATGTAGAAAAGTGTGGTTCACAGCATATAGTGTGAACAAGTTCTAATCGTATCCCATTATCCCCAGGAAAGTTCTAACCTATTTTTCATGACATGTTAAGGAAAGTCCCTGGGTGCTTCTACCTTGTAAATCTAAGGTTTTGTTACACCTCCAGTATCCTAGGCAATCTACTTACTCTAGGTCTATGGCATATATCTTAGGGTTCACCATTAACCTAGTCTTGCCTATGAAACTTAAAATTACTGTACTCTAGGAAGATGATTTTGCCAACCTCTGCTAAAATTGACCACATTGTCTAGATTTCTAGCGTTTGTTTCTCAATTTTTTTTTTTCCATTACGGCACCGCTTAACACAAGTGTTATTTTATGGCCCTTGTGTAGCATGATGGCTTTACGTACAGAAAGCAAAGGCCAAGGGATAAAGTTGGGGCAAGAAACACATCAACCCATTGCTATGGGTGTGCACAATTGTTCGACTTGGCACAGGAATTTTCAAATGGGCTACAGGACTTCTGTTTCTTGCCAGTGCAACGGCGCAATTAAAGCAAGCTCTAATGTGAAAAGATGTGTTGTATAATTGACAGTATACAACTGCTTACAATATATTTGACATATTGTAAACATAACCCTTATGGACTTTCACTGTACCATCTAGCAAACCTTTACAGAAAAAAAAAAAAAAAAATGAAGGTAACCTTAAGACCTTGCCTTCTACTTGTACAATATCTATAACTTGTTATTTAGACTCGGTTCATGAGGCTCTGGTGTTTAGCTGCCGGTGGAGGGCACAGGCTTACCATCCAGCAGCCAGCCAAACTCAGAGTCTGACAGCTGCTGCAGCTGGACGGGGCTGGGTGGTGCATCTTGCAGTATTTACATTTAGGGAAGTGTGCATCCAGGAATGAATGCCTGTAAAGCAAGCAGTCTGTGTTCCAGGCATTTGTCCCCAGGCACATAGTGCCCTAAACAGACTCACTGAGTGTGCCACCCAGCCCTATCTAGCCGCAGCAGTTGTCAGTCTCTCAGGCTGGGTTCACACCTCCAACGGATGCGGCTTGCAGCAGGGGTCCGGTGCATCCCTGTTCTCTGTTTCAGGGAGGAATCTGGGCCAATTTTTTTTGCCTGAATTTGGCCTTGAAACAGAGTCAAAGATGCACAGCGTTCCTGTGCAAGCCGCAACGGCGATATGTGGACCGGCTCCATAGAGAGCCGGTCACAATCTCCTGTCATGGGAATTGTGGAGAACTTGCATCAAATTGGCATAGGTGTGAACCCAGCCTCGTAGAGCTTGACAGGCTGCTGGCAAAAAAGCTGGATGTTACTTTGGTGTCCACCAGCCACAGCTAAATGCTGGAGCTTCATGCATCTGGGCTAAACGCCGGTGTGCATTAGACCTATTTCTGTTACTTTAATCAGCGGCTCATGGTCACACTAGCTTTTTGGACAGCTTTTCAATATCAAGTCCTCCTCCTAAGAAGACCAATGCACAGTCCTTTTTCTCACCCCCATGCAGCTAGCACACAAGACTCTCACTCTCTGGGCCCACACAGCGTTCATGGTTATTATGCTGAAAAATAACAACCACTGGCTATGAAACTAAAATGTCACCCTTGATCCACTTGTCTTTCCTTTTTTCTTTTTGCACGGCACCCTTGACTGACCCAAAAGCACCCCTGATGAAAACCCTGTACTAGATAAGCAGTGGCAAAAAAATTGCTTACACATGTGAGCTTTGCCTCACTGGCTGGACTCAAGGTATTGTTACTGTTGTCACTATTATTTGTCATATGCTCAATATTGTAACAATCAGCTGTTTGCTGTCCATGTATTACAGTCGTCTGTGTGTTTTGTAACATTGGACGGTTGCTTGTCTATTGTATATAATTTTAATTCTTTGCAGGCCTGTTAGAATTTCTCCACACTATTATCCCCATGTTTTGCTGAACCATTATTAACCTATTTTTTTTTTTATCTGTTTAATTACATGATTATATACAGTACAGTCAGTTAACGAATAAGTGCTTTGTTCCCTTATTTGTTTAATTACATCGCTAAAAAAAAAATGTTGACTTTTTTTTAGAAGAGAGGCAAGGGTTTTGTAGTCAATGGTAATCAGGGGCCAGTTAATTTTAATGGTATGAAGACCATACACTCTGCCTGGGGACAGGGAGGTTCACTTCTTTGAAACAAAACCTCCTGCTGTGCTGAAGGCACACTGGCTGTAGTGCAAGCCAGAAGTTCCAATGCATGCTGTGTAAGCTGCTGCCATAGGTCTAGCCTGGACACCCAATAGTCCAAGGGTTCCTTGCTTCTGAGAGTACTACGTAAGCCCTGGACCCAATGTAGTCAACAGTTGTGTGGTTCAGATGCTGTCTGTGACTGCCATTTGCAGCTGGCCTGGCTGCTGTGGTTAAAAAAAAAAAAAAAAAAAAAAAAAAAAAAAGTATGATCGCTTAAAGCAGGATACATAGCATAGTGCTTTGTCATATGTCCCTCTCTAACCAAAAACCTGGTTGATCCTGCCAATTCCTGTGTCCCCCTGTCTGTGCTGACCATGGTAATGATGGCTGCTAATCTGATTACTGTGGTCAGGTTACATGCCTCATCCTGCTGTCTCTCCTCTCTCCCCATCGCTCCTTGCCTGTCAGCTTGGGAGTCTGTTATTCATCTCCTCTCTGGCTGTTAAAATTAGTAGTGACAAATGGTGTAATCCCCTCTTTTACATTATAATCTAGTGTGTGTGGGGTTTGTGTGTTTGTGTGTTTGTTTGTGGTGTGTGTGTTTTTTTTTTTTTTTTTTTTATGATTCGGCAACATACCTTATTTACAGTGCCACGGGACGCTCACGTGACCATACGCCGCTCTCCTCCTGTCCTCCCTGCTGATGTCAGTGGGGAAACGCAGCCGGTCACAATCTCCTCCTCATGTGCATTGGATGTGTAGAAATCCGCATCCAATTCGAGTAGATGTGAACCCAGCCTCATAGAGCTTGGCAGGATGCTGGCAACAAAGCTGGGTGGTACTTTGGTGTCAGAGCAGGTAAGTATAACATGTTTACTATGTTAGAATAAAAAAAAATGCCATCGCAACTGCTTGAAGTTGTAGTGAGTGGGTGAGCTGTGTCATACAGTGGCAGTCATAACAGCGGGGTATTTTTATGTTCATATGCTGTTTAAACCGGTGTGGGTGTTGGCACCATAAGATGTGCACGTAAATTTAAAGCAGAAAGTTTTAATTATAGGACACTATAGGGAGCCGTGTTTGTGTTGTCTTGAGATAATGACGGGTGAAAAAGTGCGTACTCAATGGAGTAGATGATTTATTGAGAAAAAGTGTTTTGGACCTGAATACTAAGTAAGGTCATTCACCTCTGGTGAGTTTGTTTGAGAAACAAGGGTGTGGGGCATAGCATTACCTTTTTGAAGTATTTATGCATGGAGGAAGAAAATTCAAACACAAAGAAGATAATGTTTCTTGTGAAGGAAACTTTATTTGTAGTATTTATTCTGAGGTGTGGGTTTTTTTTTATTTATTTTATTTAATTTTTTTTTTTTTTTTTTTTAAATTTTTATACATATTGTGAAAGATAATTTTACGCCGAGTAAATTGATTCCCAATATGTCACGCTTCAAAATTGCGCCAGCTCGTGGAATGGCGACAAACTTTTTTACCCTTAAAAATCTCCATAGGCGATCTCCAGGACTGTACTGAATGAGCGTCTGGCGTACCTTCTCCTTTAAGCCCAAGCGCCCCTCTGTCTAAACAGGGAAGAGAAGGCTGCTAGCACACTGCTGCCTAATAACTCAGGGAGAGTTGGACCCCTGAAGATTGCGGCGGGACCCTACCTCCATTTCGCCGCATGCACCTACCCTCGGTCCTCCTGTGGCTTGGTCGGTGAGCGGACAGCTTCCATCGCGGGGGGTGCATGCTATCCGGCTCTTCCGGGTGTAGGAGAGGACGTGTGTGTATCGGAGGAGGGGCTTCTGCGCTCCAGTGAGCGGAAGTGATGCAGCTTCTGGCGGCGCCGCATCATCAGCGGGCGCCGTGAGACAAGGTTTCAGTCTCCAGGTGTGGCGTGTGGTTTGTTTGGGCGTCCGGAGCCAGTGCGGATCCGGCAGAGGCTGTGACAGACACCAAGGAGCCATGGAGGGTACTGCAGCGTCCCAGGCGGTTGACTTCGGTTCTTCTGGCACCTCTCAGGTAAGTGTGGTGAGGGCAGATCATGGCTTACTCTGGGAGGGGGTAGGGTCCTTGTGACCAAAGTCCTTCTCTGGGTGGGGAACTACAGGTGAAGGGCTGGGCACTTCTCTCCTTCCCTCTGATCTAAGCACAGTGGTGGTGAGGTCGGTGACAGGCTCTTATGGGGGTTTCTGTCTTTTTGCTTTCAGGGTAAAACACAGGACAAGTCCCAGATGCAGCCTCTCAAGAGAAAATGTGCCCTTTGTGGGTCAAAGCTAGGCTCCAACTGGGAGAAACCACTTTGCCCTGAATGTGTCAGCAGCTTAACTAAGGATGATTCTATGACAGAATGTCATAAAATCCTTACGTCTGTGAAAGACGAAATTGCATCCACATTTAAATCCATTTAAAGGAATGATGGATAGGATGCAGGGTCCCTATGTGCCCATATCTAGAACAGCAAGTATGCCTATTCTATTTGAGCCCAGTCAGGAGGATATGGAAGATAGAGGGAACCCAGATCGCTTGCCTCCTGTCAAGTGGACTCGGGGTCTAATTCTGAGAATGGGGAAGATTTCTCCAGAGGGTCCAGGTACAGAATGACGCTGGACGATGTGGGGGACTTACTAAAGGCGATTTATGACACTTTAGAGATCAGAGAGGATTCGGTACAGCTTTCTAAGCATGACCGTACGTATCGGGGGGTCTCTGCACAGAAATCCAGAGTTTTTCCCGTGCACAAATCTCTAGTAGAAGCGATCTTGCTGGAGTGGGAGCACCCTGAAAGAAGACCGTTCTTTTCAGGCAGTCAAGGTCCCTAAGTTGGATGTGCCGCTGGCAAAGGTTTCCAAAAAGAATGATTTGGCCTTCGACGACCTGGGATCCCTTAAGGACCCCATGGATAAAAGGGGTGACGTATTGCTAAAGAGGGCTTGGGATGCCTCTTCTATTGGGCTTAAATCAGCCCTTGCAGCCTCCTGTGTTGCCAGAAATCTAGAATGCTGGTTAACCCAGTTGCAGTCCCACATTTCTGTAGGCACGTCCCGACAACAACTGCTAAAATCTTTTCCTTTATTATTTAAAGCAGTGGGGTTTTTAGCTGACGCATCTGCGGAATCTGTAACGCTAGCAGCCAGGTCTGCAGCCTTGGTAAATGCCGCAAGAAGGGCCATATGGTTGAAAGCTTGGTCAGGAGATGCAGCATCAAAACTCAAGCTGTGTGGATTGCCTTTCTCAGGCGATCACCTCTTTGGTCTTGGGCTTAAGGAGGCCTTGGAACGTACCCAGGACAAGAAGGCTTTCCCAGAGAAAAGGAAGAAACCTGAGGGTAGATGCCTTTTTCGAGGTTTCAGGCAGCAGACCCAACAAGAGAAAGAGGGTCGTCCTAAAAAAAACACTGGACGGGTCACAAGGGACGTGGTAGAGGAGGAATATTATTCAATCCTCCTCAGACCACCCCAAAGTCCCAGTGACTCCTGTGTTCCGGTGGGAGGAAGGTTGGGGGACTTCCTCCCGCAATGGACCAATGCAACTTCAAGCCCGTTTATATTAAAGATAATAGAAAACGGCTACAAGTTGGAGTTCAGTGCCATTCCTTCACCCATCTTTTTGGTTACCCCGTTACCCAGAGACCGGGAGAAAGCAGGAGCTCTGAGTTTGCTGTTGGGAGAGCTATTGGATCAACAGGTTATCAGCCAGGTACCAGATGCGGAACACGGTCAGGGGGTATACTCCCATGTGTTCATAGTCCGAAAGCTGTCAGACAAGTTCAGGTTGATTCTCAATCTCCGCCCTGTGAACAAGTTTATCGGGTACAAGCGTTTCAGAATGGAGTCTATCTGCACGGTAACAAATCTCCTATTTCCCAATTGTTATATGGCGAGGCTCGACCTCAGGGACGCATATTTGCATGTGCCGATACATTGGGATTTGCAGAAATTCCTCAGACTAGCAGTCAGGGTGAATTCAGAAGTTCTCCACTTCCAATTCGGGACACTTCGGTTTGGACTAGCCTCCTCTCCGAGGATTTTTACGAAGGTTCTAGCAGAGGCCCTAGCTCCACTGAGCGTCAGGGCCATTACAGTGATCCCCTATTTAGACAATCTGTTTGTCGCCCAGTCTTATCGGCAGCTAGAAAAGAACTTGCAAGAGGCACAACTTTTCCTGAGTTCTCTTGGTTGATCAATCGGGACAAGTCCTAAATGATTCCAACCCAGGAAGTACAGTACCCGGGATACAGGATTTCTTCAATAGAAAGGAAGATCTTTCTCCCACCAGAGAAGATAGAGAAGGTGGGTCTAGCGGTAGCGCAGCTTCATACCAATCACAAAGCCCATATCAGAGATGTCATGAGAGTGATGGGGTTAATGACTTCCTGTTTTCCAGCAGTCCCTTGGGCAAGGTTTCACCAGCGCCCATTACAGGCTCTACTTCTGCAGTGCTGGGATGGCAGCCAGCAGAGTTTGGATCAGCCAATGCCTATATCGTCAAAAGGACGCTAGAGGCCTTGCAGCAAAGAATAAGGGGACGGCACCTTCAAGTAAGGTCAGACAATGCGGCTGTTGTCGCATACATAAACAAGCAGGGGGGGACCAGTGTTTCGGAAATATTTATACCTCACTTAAACGATTAACGATACAAATATTAGTGGTTAAACCTTTGTCTATATGAGAATAAAAACGAGCCATAACAGGGAAAAAGATAAACAATTAAATTTATTTACACAGAAAAAGAAAGTTAGAATGATTAGAATTTATCATATATCTCTACAGTGTTTGCTCTAGGCTGCGAAGTTAATTTAGGCATAAACTCATAAATGTTTGCAATGGACAAATACAAGATATACAAAGTCATAAGACAAATCCTAGGATACAAAAAGGTTAGAAAGAAAGATAGACATAGATTCCAGTATACATTACGCAGACAGCATATCCCTTAGATGTTCTCGGGCTGGACAGTTTCAAAACCATTTAGCCCTCTCTCTTTTATATGCATTCTCCACCAATCAACAGATGCAACATATTGATTGGGTCAGAGATGTCTCAAAGTCTGGTTGGCTACATTTTGAAGCCTGTCTGAAAACTCATGCTCGGACATTGCTGTTACATTGCGACCCCCTCGGTGCCTATCAGTCTATGAATTAATGAACAATCTCCTTTGATCTCCCAGCCCAAACAGTCCCGACAGTAGTATGTTAATGGCCCCCTGGTGAGTTGATTACCACCTGGGGACCTTTCCTGGTTTCCACCCGTGTATTGGAAGCATGTTAATGGCCCCCTGAAGAATGAATGCCTTAAGGTCTGCCAATACCCTTTGATCCAATCAACACCTGTAGGGCTTCTCGGGTTCACATCAATGTAACTACATTCCTTAAGTTGAGCTATATTCTATCATGATATTAAGAAACCTATACCCATATATAAAATATATATATACCCACACGTGTGTGTGTGTGTGTGTGTGTGTGTGTGTGTGTGTGTGTGTGTGTATCTATCTCCTATGGGGCAAGGCAGTTTAAATTGGAGTCCTTGCAATGGTCCACTTGAATCTCATTGATATAAATATGATATTCAATATCTCCATCACACCAGGAGCCCTGCACTGCAAATGATAGCAGGCGAAATTCTCGCTTGGGCCAAATCAAACCTGGCTTCTCTGACAGCAGTACATTTAAAGGGGACTGGCTGACTTTCTCAGTCATCAGCGAGTAAAACTGGACGAATGGTCACTCAACCAGGAAGTGTTTGAGCAGGTTGTGAAGACCTGGGGCATACCAGAGGTGAATCTGTTTGCCTCAGAAAGCAAAAAGAAAGTTGCTCAGTTTTTCTCGCTGGATTGAGCCAGAGGGATGGATGCCTTCGCCAATGCATGGCACTTCAACCTTTGCTACGCCTTCCCCCCCCAGTAAGGTTATTTGCAGTGGTCCTCCAAAAATTTCTGACCCAGGAAACGGATCTCATTTTGATAGCCCCGTTTTGGCCACGGAGGGCCTGGTTTGCAGTCCTAAAGAGGTTGGCCATATATCCTCCGATTCCTCTTCCGATGAGGGAGGATCTGGTTACACAGGGTTTTATCCGACATCCTCAGATACAGACCCTCAGACTTACAGCGTTGTATCTGAGGAATAGCTGTTAAGGGCTCAAGGGTTTTCATAAAGAGTCATCAAGACTCTCTTAGAATGTCGTAAACCAGTAACCAGGGCTATCTACACAAGGTCTGGAAGAGGTTCAAGTCCTGGTTAGTGGAACAGGGGCAGGAAGAACCAGGAATTCCAGCAGTGTTGGATTTTTTTTTTTTTCCCAGACAGGGGTGGAATTAGGTCTTTCTATTAGCACCCTGAAGGTACTTGAGCGTTTTTCTCCAAGTCTCCCTGCAGCATGATCGTTTTGTAAAAAATTTTTTTAAGGCTCTCTCCAGGTCCAGGCCAGTGAAGGTCAGAGCCTGTCCCTCCTGGGATCTGTCCTTGGTCCTCAGCGCACTTACAAAGAGTCCCTTCGAACCTCTGAAAAAATCTGACATTAAATGGGTGGTGCTAAAGAGAGCCTTTTTAATTGCAATCACCTCAGCCAGAAGAATGAGTGAGTTGCAGGCGCTCTTGATTAGAGAGCCATTTTTTGTTAAAACAGATCCTAGTTTCCTCCCCAAAGTTTCTTCTACTTTTCATAGAACTCAGGACATTATCCTGCCAACACTTTACTCCTCCTCAGAGGTCGACGGGGAAGGAGAATTCAGTTTAGTTGACGTCAGGCGTAGCCTTTTAGTTTATTTTGATAGCAGCAAAGATTTCAGGAAAACAGAATCTTTGTGAATTTTGCGGGATCACGCAAAGGATTTAAAGCATCAAAATCCACCATCGCCAGATGGATAAGGATGACAGTTTTAGAGGCATACATTGGCTGGGAGGTGAGCACCTCTAGTTAAGGCACATTCAACTAGGGCGGTTTCAATTTCGTGGGCAGAGAAAGCCGGTGCCACTCCGGAGAAGATCTGCAGAGCAGCGATGTGGTCCAGCTACTCCACGTTCGCAAAGCATTACCGCTTGGACCTGATTGCTGATAAAGAACAGGCATTTGGGAGAAAGGTCCTCCAGGTAGTGGTCCCACCCTAACAGAGTAAGTTTCTTGCTTATCACAGAGGTTGTCCTAGAAGACGATAAGAGAAAACCGGAGTTAGACTTACTAGTAACTTTTTCTAGGAATCTTCCAGGACAGCCTGGTTTCCCACCCAGAGTTTTATAGCTGGTGTAAAGGGGATATACTAATGTTATGCCAGTGTATTATGTCTTTCAGAGCCTTCCGGCGGTTCTTGTGAAAACTGAAGGGGCAGGCCTGGAGGACCTCCCTTTTAACCATTTGGGTGAATGTGTTTCCTGTCCTGGAGGGAGGAGCCCTATGTCTCAGAGGCTGTCCTGGAAGATTCTTAGAAAAAGAGTTACCGATAAGTCGGGGCTCGTTTTTAAAACTTTTTTTTTTTTTTTTTTTTTTTTTTTTTCTTATTTATTTTACCTTTTTTATTTTTACACTGTTCTTATAAAAAAAAAAAAAAAGAAAAAAAAAAAGTTTCACTTTTATTCCTATTACAAGGAATAGCGTACAAATTTCCCCTTGGAAAATGGTACTTTTTAGGCACAGATTGTGAAACAGTATATGTTTACGAAATTACTTTTTTTAAACATTAAATTTTTTTATAAAGAGTAGCACATAATCATAAAAACATTAGTGGCTGGGTTTTTGTACAAAACACACGAGATGCATATAATACCCAAACATTTGAACATATAACAAAATATGAAAACCTAAAATACAATCGCATTTCCTACGCGTTACGGAGTATGGTGAACTCCTTCTTCAGGGATAGTTCGATATGTAGTTTAAAGTTTTAATGATCTAAAAATACAAAAGAATTGTTTAGTAAACATTTTATATTCAATAGGCATTCATAATATCAAAAAATGGCAACAGATGGAATAGGCAAAGAACATATAGATCACATTCTTCACATACTCACATGTCCATAAATGAGTAGGGTCCAGAGTAGTGAACAAAAAAGCCAGATTGCCACAACGGGTAGATGGAGAGAAAGAGGATAGAGAAAATATCTCCTCACTCCGGAGAGAGGCAGACAGTGATTTACCCCTGGTAACAGGAGGCAGATTAGGTGAAGTGCTTCAAAAAGTCCCTTTTTTGTTCATATAAGAGAGGAGGGATGAAATGTGGAGCCAATATGTGGAACAATAATAACCACACACAGATAAATATAGTCAGTGGCTGGGATGCCTAGGAATAATTCCTCAGTAATTCAGCCGTTTGGACTAACATCAAAAAGCCCCCTGCATTCAAAAGGGGGAGAGGGTTTGAAGCAGAAAAAGCCAAAATTCCAAACCAAAAACAGTAAAACACCTTATGAATAGGTGTAAGGTTGGAATAATAGCACCTACCTCTATAAACTCAATCGCCAGTATCCTGCCTCTTTGATTCCCAATGGATCTTAGCCAATTTCAGCTTTTTCTGCTTCAAACTCTCTCCCCCTTTTTTTGACTGCAGGGTGCTTTTTTGATGTTGGTACAAACGGCTGAATTACTGAGGAATTATTCCTAGGCATCCCAGCCACTGACTATATTTGTCTGTGCGTGGTTAGTACCGTTGCACATATTGGGTCCACATTTCATCCCTCTTATATGAACAAATAGGGGACTTTTTAAAGCACTTCACCTAATCTGCCTCCTGTTACCAGTCACATCATTGATCCAGGTATAGCGCTCTCTTTGGGTCTCTTTTAACAACATACATGTGCTTTTATGCCATTGTCTATCCTTGCTAATATACATTGTAACCCCATTGGGGCACATTGTCTGACGTTCTGGCCAATTTATATGTGCTGTTACTCTGGACCCTAGTCATTTATGGACATGTCAGTATGTGAATAATGTGACCTATATGTTCTTTGCCTCTTCCATCTGTTGCCATTTTTTTTTTGAAATTATGAATGCCTATTGAATATAAAATATTTACTAAAGAATTCTTTTGTATTTTTAGATTATCATTTTAAAACTTTAAACTACATATCGAACTATCCCTGAAGAAGGAGTTTATCATACTCCGTAACTCGTAGGAAATGCGATTTGTATTTTATGTTTTCATATTTTGTTATATGTTCAAATGTTTGGGTATTATATGCATCTCGTGTGTTTTGTACAAAAACCCAGCCATTAATGTTTTTATGATTATGTGCTACTCTTTACGACATTACTTTTTAATGATCAAAAAAAAAAAAACTTTTTTATAAGCCTATACTGTTTCACAATCTGTGCCTAAAAAGTACCATTTTCCAAGGGGACATTTGTACACTATCCAAATTAGGGATGTTGGCCTTTACATAGCAAATATTAATCCTCCAATTTCTTGATATTACAAGGAATGTAAACATCCCTTGTAATAGTAAAACAGCATGACCTCTTAAACATGAGATCTGGGGTCAAAAAGACCTCAGATCTCATATTTACACTAAAATGCAATAAAAAAGAAACGCCCTTTTAAGCGCCGTTGGGCGGAAGTGAAATTTTTACGTCACTTCCTCCTGCAATGGTATGGAGACTGGTTTGGGGCCATTTTCTCCTCGCTCGTCTCCATACCCAGGAAGAAACATCCAATCGCCGCTGCTGACGGCTCCAGTAAGCGGAGGAGGGCACCGGAGCGTGGCAGAGGGGGGGCGCCTCTCCCACCGCTGCTAAGTGATCTCGCGGTGGATCCGCCGCAGGGACCACTCTTGCCAGAAAGCGGACCGTTGGCCGAAGAAGAGGATACAGGGGTTATGGCAGCTAGCCGCTGCCATAACGATATTCCTCTTCAAAGTGAGGACATATATTGGCGTGCGGCGGTCCATAAGTGGTTAACACATTTGTTTTCTATATACAGTATTATCGTTTTAGGCTTGTGTATTCATTCACCAGGACTGCTGGTTCCAAGGAGTCAGAGGATTCAATAAAAAGGAGGATGTTCAGGTGACTGCACTGTCACTATCGGACAAGACACGGATGGCACCATCAGCTCTGGTGGTCTGCCCCATCTTGCATTTTTGCCACCTGCCAGAAGGTTGACCCAGTGTGCCGTGAAGGATATGTAGCATTCCTGCTTATGCTTACTGTTTATGGTTATGCTTACCCTGACAGTGTTGTAAAAAGACAGACACATTATTTTCCACATGTTGGTGAAAAGTAGAGATGGCCTTTTGGACAAAATAATGGTGACTGGGTACCTGCACCGTGGTGTAGCTAAGGCCATATATTTGCAGAAGGGAGCTTGTAATTGGGACTAATAGCACCAAGAGTACATGTCTCTGGCACGCTCTTGTCTTTGCTAGAACACTGCCACTCCTGCTGAGGCTGAACCCTCTGCCATATGGAGCCCCACTACATGCCAGAGGCCCCCACACAACATTCCTGGCCATTGACCTTTATATCCCAAGGAAGGAATGTCCACACATGAATGGAGTTACTGCACTTTTTACTGAGGGCATGGCATAACAGACACCTAGTCAATCACATTTGGTGGATTGTAAGCAACAGTGACATGTAAAAGCATATGCAGAATTTTAAGCACCCATCTATTTTCAACAGCCTCTCCTTCTACCCAGGGTCATTCGTATTCACTGTAATGAGATCTCTATAGTCACCACCAGGGAATTAGCCTCCCTCAGGGATCTCTTGGCCTGGCTTAAAAAGCCTTTTGCAATCCGCCCTAGCCCCCACCTACATAAGGGTCAGAAAGTCTATGGCCAGCTGTCCTGGGGTGCAGGTCTACTCTTCCCCAGCCTCCTGGTCAGTGCAGGGCCTTCACGTACTGGTTACATCTGTGCTGGTGAAGGGTGCTCGGCTCCCATGTCCCAAGGGTCTTGGCACTCCTCCCAACCCAGCTTATCACTGGGAATTGACATCACAGCAGGAGGGATCTCCCTAAAACTTGCTTAAAACATGGTGACACTATCTACTGTAACCAGACACTATTCTGGCATAGTCACCAAGTGGCAGGCTTGCTAACTGCACCTACCTACAGACTGATTCCACAAGCTGGAACAGGAGAATTACAAAACTAGCAGCTTTTGCAAGCTGACCTAAAAATTATGGGATATGTGGGGCTATTTGGAGACTTTCCCCCCTTCTTCCCTCCATGTCACTAAAGGCTGCAGATGTTTCAAAGGATGCAACAGGAGAAGGTTGTATATGAGCATTTTGCGGTAAGTGAAGAATGTGTAGAAAGAGAGTGAGCCTTTGCTGCTGCCAGGTGAATGTTGTGTGTGTTTTTTTTTTTTTTTTTTTTTATTCAAAGTATAGTAGCCAACTCTAGTACTTTCAGTTCCTCCTCAAATTCCATCCATATTACACATGTCATGAGCTTTACAAGGTGACCATCCTTGTGCAAAGCCTGCCAAAAGCTAGAAGTTGCAAAATACCTTATGCCGTGCCTCTGAGTGACAGTGATTTTTGCTTTTAATACAATTTTATAGTATGTGTATATGTTGTTCTCTCTGCTTTTGGGTCCTCAGATTGTTTGCCATATTGTGCATATATGCAAGCATACTTGTGCATTATGGAAAACTTGCCCCCTAGTGTGCCGTCCTGCAATGAATGGGAGGCAACTGATCAAGTAACACCCTATTAAAAGAATGTGTGGACTTTCATGGTAGGCTTTAAAAAAAAAAAAAAAAATTTTATATGAAAGTTGTACATTTTAAAAAGCTGATTAAATTACCTTTTGAAATTCTGCTACAGTGTTAAAGATATATGATCAACGGACCATCTAAATGTTGTTGGAATTTGAAGAATACAGAGTGCAGATTTTATGCCACTCAAGTCATGAAATGGTCATTGTGGCAGTTCAGACACTTTTTGGTCCATAATTTTATGTTTGTAGTTTAGTTCAAATATGGTAAAATTAAGTTATCATATATGCAGTATCAGGTGAGAATTGCCCATTTCAAAAAACATTTTTCTTCCCTCCTCCTGCTACACACTACACCACACTGCTGCCCATTTATTGGAAACTTTAGGTGCCATTCTTATCCCATTTTTTTTTTTTTTTTTTTTTTTATATGGTTTAAAAGGAAAAGGTTAATAAACTAAGGAGTTAAGTGCTGTGCCACCAGCTGCACTGTTACACTCATGCACTCTGTTCCTGTCTTTTCAGCATGTGGTAGCAACTTTCTGACATTGCTCCTGTTTCCATGGGACATGCTGTCCCAGCTTGGTTAGTCCTTGCTGATGCCTGCAGTGACCTAGTCATCTCCAAGCATTTAGACATCTCCTGCTTTCAGGTCTCTCCAGCTCATGATCCACGTTCCAGGGCAGCCTGCAGTGTTCCTCCTCATGGACCTGACACTAACAACCTCTATCTTTGTCCCCTGCTTGAGTACACGCACCCCTTGGAGTCAACCTTCCCTCCATTATATGGGCCAAATTACAAATTTGATTGCTGACTAGGGATGCAGAGGTTGTCCTCCCAAAATCATTGTCTGACATGCTTACAGCTGTAGTGACCTCTGAGTCTTCTGCTGCAAAGGCTCTATCTGTCAGTCTCACAAAGCTATAATAGATGATTTTGTGCCTGAGGAGCTGCATGCAGCTGCCATAGTTCCCAGGCTTAAAGATACCTTATCAGTTCTGACTTGCACAGTGTGTAGCACCTTTTTAAGGATGGAAGAAAAGCCTATAGCTTTTAACAGTGCTGTTACTAGTCTGGGATCTTTGATCGCTCCCAAGACAGGTCTTTCGGGAACTTTATTACAAGTAGGGGATACCTGATGTGGATCTCCTAGAGTCCCAGGTTCAATAACAAACTGGACAGATTTATCTCCGAATGCAGAGAATCTCTGGTGGAACTCTGGTGGCACTCTGTTATCAGTAGAGCCTGGACCACTCCTTTCCTCCTCCTGAAACGCCTTCCTCATCCACGCCACAGGATCAAGATGGAGGGTATGAATGTGGTACTCCAACCCGATCAAACTTCTGGCAGACAGTTTGTGAAATTTTCTAGATCATCTTGATCTTCTCTCCCAATGACCAATTTACCCTACTTCATAGTTTTGCTGACTTTAAAGGTTAAGTTTACTTAAAAAAAAAAAAAAAAATAATAATAAATGCTGCATTTATTATTTTTTGTTGTAGGAACCCGTTAAGCATTGCATCAGCAATCAGCCGATCGCTGATGCCATGCAGGTCTCCTGCAGACCTATCAGTGCTTGCTCGTACCTTTTTGTATGAGGAAGCCAAAAAATTCTGTCAGGAAGAATCATTGAATACTACAAGCCTTTGTGTATGAATGACTTTTAGTTTATTCATACACAGAACTGTGTGTGAATGACGCGGCCATGTGGGCAAAGCCTCGCATGGCCACGCTGTTTTCAAAACGTGACAGCTAATACTGCTGCCACAGGGAGAACGGGCAGTGACTGCAGCAGTGGGAACATGTTACATGTTCCACCCATTTTTAGGGTGGAGCATGTAACATGTTCCCAAAGGTGAACTTATCCCTTTTAACAGCATGGATGTTGAAGCCTAGGTCTTAAGAGACAGGAGTGTCTTAAATTCAGTAGTTTCCACGCTGTTTAACCACTTGCCCACCGTCAAATGATGGAGGGATGGTGCAACTCTAGTTCTGAATGGATGTCGTATGAAGGCGCACCTGAACGGCCGCTCTAGTGGGGGCGCGCAGCACGATGGCCGTGCCCTGTTGCTAGGACAGGGCGTGACCCCAACCTATGTAAAGAGCCGCTAATGCGGCTCTTTAACCATGTGATCGGCTGTGTCCAATCGGCACTCCTCGCCTCACACTGACAGAGTGTGTGTCGAGGAGAGCCAATCGGTGGCATTTCTTCACAGGGGACAGTAAGATGTAATCGGGGCACTGATGATCAGTGCCCTGATTACATTAGAGCGCCAGAAGTGCCACTAATCGGTGCCAGCAATCAGTACCCATTAGTGATGCCAGTCAGTGCTGGCTTTCTGTGCCACCTATACTTGCCGCCTATCAGTACACGTCAGTGCTGCCTATCGGTGCCCATAGGTGCAGAATATTAGTGCTCCTAATTAGTGCCTATCAACGCACATCAGTGAAGGAGAAAAATTACTTATTTACAAAATTTACTGACAAACTGTTTTTTAAATGCATTTTTTAAAAAAATTAAAAATCCCAGCAGTGATTAAATACCACCAAATGAAAGCTCTATTTATGTGAAGAAAATGATAAAAAGTTCACATGGTTACAATGTAGCATGACCGCGCAATTGTCATTCACAATGTTATAGTCCTGAAAGCGGAAAAATGGCCTGGGCAGGAAGGGGGTGAAAGTGCCCAGGCCATTAGGCAAGTTGTTAAAGCTAGGAAGTCTACCCCTGTAAAGTCTACCATTGCATATGGAAGACATACTTTGCCTGGTGCAAGGAAAGGAGCAAGAATAAGAGGGGGAGGGGTTGGGTAATAGATATCAACTCGCAATAGTGACTCTTATTCATACCCGTTGCATCAATTCTACTTACGGGGTTTATGGAGCAGCAAGGCTGGAGAAATATTTCCCCAAATAAATAGATGTTTCAGTAGAACCACTGTTGTTGGGAGGATCCTTCCTTTCCCTTGATTGTGGTGTAAAGATCCTCCACAAGTTTGATCTGGTTGATCCAAGCAAACCATTTTGACAGTGATGCAGTTTACGGGGATGCAGGATTTAAGCCATAAAAACGTAACACTCCTTTGGAATTGGAAGCATTTTCTGAATGATAGTCAGCAAACGGGCACTTTCTTAAAAATCTGGCGGATGCCAGGTTTATTTGCAGGAGGTTTGCAAAATATAAACAGTAAATTAAATCCTTGCTGTCCGGCGCTAACTAAACAAATAGTCTCCTCCTCTATACAGTGTGGGGCTGGTCCCCTTCACCCACAAAACATGTGGAAAAGCAAACCTTTTAGTCCAACTCCCAGAGCTCCTCTCACTCAGGTTCCTACCTGAGTCTTCAGAACCAGAGAGAGCTGCTGTTCTCTCTTCCTGGATATTTAAAATCCAGCTGACTGTGGACTCCAGTGGACCTAAACATCTGGACCGGAACCCAGCCTGCCACAGAGGCTGGAAAAACCGGGCCGGATTCCGGTTCAGTCCCTTACAATGTAATGAATGCGTGGTGAAATGTACCTATTATCGTGTATCTCACCTCGCATACAGTCACTGTGTATATGTGTGTGTGTATATGTGTGTATGTATATATATATATATATATATATATATATATATATATATATATATATATATATATATATATATATATATATATATATATATATATATATTCTCCCCCCCCCCCCCCCCCGGCTTTTTACCTATTTTGTTACATTACAGCCTTTAGTTCAATGTTTTTTTTTTTTTTTTTTATCTGAATTATATGTGATGGGTCAGAACACAATAGTCTAAGTTGGTGAAGTAAAATTAGAAAATTATACATATGTATAGAAAAATATACATAAAACTATTTTTCAGAAATAAAAAAAATAATTGGCATGTGCGTATGTATTCACCCCCTTTGTTATAAAGCCCATTAAAAGCTCTGGTGCAACCAATTACCTTCAGAAGTCACATAATTAGAAACGATGTCCACCTGTGTGCAATCTAAGTGTCACATAATCTGTCATTTCATATACACACCCTTTTGAAAGGCCCCAGAGGCTGCAACACCTAAGCAAGAGGCTCCACTAACCAAACACTGCCACGAAGACCGAGGAACTCTCCAAACAAGGAACAATGTTGTACAAAGTACAGGTCAGGGTTAGTTTATAAAAAAAAAATATCCAAATCTTTGATCCCTAGGAGCACCATCAAATCTATCATAACCAAATGGAAAGAACAAATGGCACAACAGCAAACCTGCCAAGAGACTGCCGCACACCAAAACACAGACCAGGCAAAGAGGGTATTAATCAGAGAGCCAGCACGGAGACCTAAGGTAACCTTGGAGGAGCTGCAGAGTTCCACAGCAGAGACTGGAGTATCTGTACTTAGGACGACAATAAGCCGTACGCTCCATGGAGCTTTATGGCAGAGTGGCCAGAAGAAAGCAATTACTTTCAGCAAAAAAACAAAATGGCATGTTTTGTGTTTGCGAAAAGGTATGTGGGAGACTCCCAACATGTATGGAGGAAGGTGCTCTGTTCTGATGAGACTAAAATTAAATTTTTTGGCCATCAAAAAAAAATGCTATGTTTGGCGCAAACCCAACACATCACATCACCCAAAGAACACCATCCCCACAGTGAAACATGGTGGTGGCAGTACCAATCTGTGTGTGATTTGAGGCTATGATGGAGGTTCACTTTCCAGCAGGACAATGACCCCAAACATACTGCTAAAGCAACACGTAGGTGGTTTAAGGGGAAATATGTAAATGTGTTTTGGAATGGCCTAGTCAAGGCCCAGACCTAAATGCAATAGAAAATCTGTGGTCAGACTTAAAGATTGCTGTTCACAAGCGCAAACCATCCAACTTGAAGGAGCTGGAGCAGTTTTGCAAGGAGGAATGGGCAAAAATCCCAGTGGTAAGATGTGGCAGGCTCATAGAGACTTATCCAAAGTGACGTGGAGCTGTGATAGCTGCAAAAGGTGGCTCTACAAAGTGTTGACTTTAGAGGGTGAATAGTTATGCACATTGACTTTTTCTGTCATTTTGTCCTAATTTGTTTACTTCACAATAAAATAAAAAAACTCTTCAAAGTTGTGGGCATGTTCTGTAAATTAAATGATGCAAATCTTCAAACAATCCATGTTAATTCCAGGTTGTGAGGCAACAAAACACGAAAAATGCCAATGGAGGGGGGTGAATACTTTTGCAAGGAACTGTGGAATAAAATTATATGACACTTTACATTATAGCAAAGTAGTGAATGTACAGCTTGTATAACAGTGTAAATTTGCTGTCCCCTCAAAATAACTCAACACACAGCCATTAATGTCAAAACCGCTGGCAACAAAAGTGAGTACACCCCTAAGTGAAAATGTTCAAATTGGGTCCAATTGGCCATTTTTCCTCCCTGGTGTCATGTGACTCATTAGTGTTACATGGTCTCAGGTGTGAATGGGGAGCAGGTGTGTTAAATGTGGTGTTATCGCTCACTCTCTTACTGGTCACTGGACGTTCAACATGGTAAAGAACTCTCTGAGGATCTGGAGAAAAAAGAATTATTGCTCTAGATAAAGATGGCCTAGGCTATAAGAAGATTGCCAAGACCCTGAAACTGAGCTACAGCACAGTGGCCAAGACCATACAGCGGTTTAACAGGATAAGTTCCACTCAGGACAGGCCTCGCCATGGTCGATCAAAGAAGTTGAGTGCACATGCTCAGCGTCATATCCAGAGGTTGTCTTTGGGAAATAAACGCATGAGTGCTGCCAGCATTGCTGCAAAGGTTGAAGGGGTGGGGGTGGGTCAGCCTGTCAGTGCTCAGACCATACGTTGCACACTGCATCACATTGGTCTGCATGGCTGTCGTCCCAGAAGGAAGCCTCTTCTAAAGATAATGCACAAGAAAGCCTGCAAACCGTTTGCTGAAGACAAGCAGACTAAGGACATGGATTACTGGAACCATGTCCTGTGGTCTGATGAGACCAAGATAAACTTCTTTGGTTCAGATGATGTCAAGCGTGTGTGGCGGCAACCAGGTGAGGCGTACAAAGACAAGTGTGACTTGCCTACAGTCAAGCATGGTGGTGGGAGTGTCATGGCTGCCATCACTGGGGCGCTACAGTTCATTGAGGGAACCATGAATGCCAACATGTACTGTGACACATTGAAGCAGAGCATGATTCCCTTCCTTCAGAGACTGGGCTGCAGGGCTGTATTCCAACATAACGACCCCAAACACCCCTCCAAGACAACCACTGCCTTTCTAAAGAAGCTGAGGGTAAAGGTGATGGACTGGCCAAGCACGTTTTCAGACCTAAACCCTATTGAGCATCTGTGGGGCATCCTCAAACGGAAGGTGGAGGAGCGCAAGGTCTTGAACATCCACCAGCTCCATGATGTCATCATGGAGGAGTGGAAGAGGACTCCAGTGGCAACCTGTGAAGCTCTGGTGAACTTTATGCCCAAGAGTGTTAAGGCAGTGCTGGAAAATAATGGTGGCCACACAAAATAGTGACACTTCTGGCCCACTTTGGACATTTTCACTTAGGGGTGTACTCACGTTTGTTGCCAGTGGTTTAGACATTAATGGCTGTGTGAGAGTTATTTTGAGGGGACAGCAAATTTACACTGTTATACAAGCTGTACACTCACTACTTTACATTGTAGCAAAGTGTCATTTATTCAGTGTTGTCATAGGAAAAGATAAAAACGTGAGGGGTGTGTATGTGTGTGTTACATAGTTAGTCATTGTCCTATGCAAAATTGTTTAACCGCTTGCCGACCAGCACACGACGATATACGATGGCACGGTTGGGCGAATGGGCATACAGGTACGTATGCGGCATTGTGGGCACGTACTCTGTGACCACAGGTCCCGCGGACTCAATGTCAGCCATGTGCCCGCAATCGTGTCACGAAGCGGAAGGACGGGGAGATGCCTATGTAAACAAGGCATTTCCCCGTTCTGCCTAGTGACATGACCGAGATCTACTGCTCCCTGTCATCGGGAGCAGTGATCGCTGTCATGTGAGTAGTAGCCCGCCCCCCCCCCCCCCCAGTTAGAATCACTGCCTAGGACACACTTAACCCCTGGATTGCCCCCTAGCGTTTAACCCCTTCCCTGTCAGTGTAATTTACACAGTAATCAGTGCATTTTTATAGCACTGATCGCTGTATAAATGACTGGTTCCAAAATGGTGTCAAGTGTCAGATGTGTCCGCCATAATGTTGCAGTCATGATAAAAATCAGATTGCCGACATTACTAATATAAAAAAAAAAATAATAAAAATGCCATAAAACTATCCCCTATTTTGTAGACGCTATAACTTTTGCGCAAACCAATCAATATACGCTTATTGCGATTTATATATTTTTGGGGGATATTTATTTATAGCAAAAAAAAAATAAATATATATATATATATATATATATATATATATATATATATATATATATATATATATATATATATATATATATATATATATATATATATATATATATATATATATATATATATATATATATATAATTTTATTTTTTTTTTTTTTAGGAAGGTATACTTTAACAGCAACAGAAGTTGTTGCTGTCAACTGCATAAAGGTAGTCCTAAAAAAGACTGTTGGGTCACATGCACAGGGTGGGTACACAATATTATGGAACCCTAACACACTGCAATTCATTGTTCTTTATTGTGATACATAACTATGAACGTAGTACCCAGACTATGGTCCACCACATTGCAATTCACTGTAATAATTTAGCACAATACAGAATGCTGTAGTACTGTATATAGCACTGGTTAGCCCTATATAATCACTATCTAATTGCAATTATCCCTGCAAACACTCTGTCAGCTGTCCTTATATACTCCAAGTCTCCAAACACACAGACAAAGGGCTTCTGGTATCCCTGGCATTAATAGGGAGTGGGTTAGCATATATAGAATCCACCATTGACCCTTCTAAGCCACCCCACCACCATTCAAAGTCCAGAAAATATATGATCAGTAATTAGTTACTATAGCAGTTAAAGTGTTTTCTAAACCCAGTAATATGAACATAGTTCATCCACTCCCCGCAATCACCACTTATACATCTTCTTTCTTTTTTACATTAAAATACTGCCACTGTATACAATTTTTTTTTTTTGGCTGATCTGTATCCTACGGTCACACAATAAACTGCATGTGTGGTGTCAATATCATGTGACCTGAAAATCTCAACTCAACAAGGAGATTATTTCTCCAGCAATAGAGACCAAACTGAGCATGTGCAGCTTTATTACCCTCCATGTGTCCTATCTGGCCTTGCCAAGAGACCCTGCAGGCATACCTCCCAACTTTTTGAGATGGGAATGAGGGACACCTATCAGCAAAAGAATTCAGGCATAGGACACACCCCTGGTCACACCCCCTTAAAGGAGAATTGTACAAAAAAACAAGATTGGTTAAACCCACAAGTGCTTTTTTTCACCACTTCTATTCCTTTATATTGGCTTTTGGAATTTTAAATGCAGCAATTTAGAAATCGGATGAAAGGTTTAGGGCTGGGAAACACTTTTTGATAGATAAAAAGTGCATTTTATTATCAACTCTAAAGATCAGACCAAAAAGAGGGGCAAATGAGGAGGAATGAGGGACAGAGGGACATTGCTCCAAATCAGGGACAGTTGGGGGCTATGCCTGCAGGAGGGGGAGGATCTGTACAGTATCAAAGAGCCTTTTTACACAATACAGAGGATTAACCCCTTAAGTTCCACAGTGAGACTAACAAGCATGCTCTTCTGCATATACAGACAGATTTACTGTTGTGGGTTTAGTAACACTTTAACCGGTTCAATACCGGGCATTTTCACCCCCTTCCTTCCCAGAACAATTTTTAGTTTTCAGCGCTGTCGCACTTTAAACGACAATTGCGTGGTCGTGCGATGTTGTACCCAAACAAAATTGACGTCCTTTTTTTCCCCACAAATAGAGCTTTCTTTTGGTGGTATTTGATCACCTCTGCAGTTTTTATTTTTTGCGCTATAAACAAAAGAAAAGCGACAATTTCGAAAAAAACACAATATTTTTTACTTTTTGCTGTAATAAATATCCCAATTTAAAAAAAAAAAACAAATTTTTTCCTCAGTTTCGGCCGATACGTATTCTTCTACATATTTTTGGTAAAAAAAAATCACAATAAGCGTATATTGATTGGTTTGCGCAAAAGTTATAGCGTCTATAAAATACGGTATAGAGTTATGGCATTTAAAAAAAAAAAAATATATATATATATATATATATATATATATATATATATATATATATATATATATATATATATATATATATATATATATATATATATATATATATATATATATATATATATATTTTTTTTTTTTTTACTAGTAATAGCGGCGATCGCGGTGTGGTGGTTTTTTTTTTTTTTTTTTTTTTTTTTTTTTTTTTTTTTTTCGTGACTGTGACATTATGGCGGACACATCGGACACTTTTGACACATTTTTGGGACCATTCACATTTATACAGCGATCAATGCTATAAAATTGCATTGATTACTGTGTAAATGTGACAGGCAGTGAAGGGGTTAAATGTGTTTCCTAGGGAATTCTTCTAACTGTAGGGGGAGGGGACGCACAAGGGGAGGAGACCGATCAGTGTTCCTCCGTTCTGGGAACACAGATCGGTCTCCTCTGAGCTGACAGGACGTGTATCCGGCCCGGTTAACGGCAATCGCGGGTGCCGGGCACACACACCGGGTCCCGAGCAACGCGGCGCGCGCGCCCCCTAGGCGGCCGGGAACCCGAGCCCGTCATATGACGTCCACCCAGGATGGGAGATCCCATCTGTGGATGTCATTTGACAATAGGCCGGTGCTGAAATGGTTAATGGCTGCATTGAACTTGAAGATCCCTATTTGAATTGCTAAATTACATCAACTTTACCTTTACTCGCATCAAACACTGCATCCCAGAGCCCTAAGCTCACAGCTCATCATTAAAAGGGAACCTGCTGCTTTGAGAGGCATGTGCCAAAGCACAGGTTCACATAAGGATTTATTTATAAAAAATTTGCTGTGCGAACGTGCCAAGCATTTGCAACACCATCACAAATAATCCCTGAAATGAGTGTGTTTGTTTATTTTCTATAATCCTCAAATCCATCTAGTAGAAATAATGCCATCCTTTCCTGACCGTTTGGGGCGCTCCTATTGCCGGCAATAGGCTCTGATTTGGGAAGGTCCTATTGCCAGCAATAGGCTTTGTAGATTTGACATGCAATTTGACCTGTCATATCGCGCTGATGTGAACGGGGGCTAAAAATATCTGTTTTGTCCAATACAAAGGAAAATGTTTATTTTCAGGTCTTGGATTCCATTGATTAGAAATCGTGAGATATATTTCTTTCCAGTGCTGAAGAGTAAACAAGGGTTGGTGCTGAGTTGGTCTAAGGGGTAGGGTGAACCCACATCCCAAGTTAAACTAGCTAAATGGAAATTGATCCTCTTACGGGACTTTAAAGGGGAACACCTACTCACGGGTCAGTATGGAAAATATGCGATTGTGTTGAAATGAAATTAGGTGTTTATTAATAGTATAGATCTTCAAACACATGATGGGGGTCCTCAGCTGCCTTGTGCGCCCTCAGTGTTGAGAGAGTTTTTTTTTTTTTTATTAATGTCATGTTTAAAAAAATTTTTTTTTTTTTTTTTAAATCTAGGTTGTATCACTACAAAATTTGGAAATGGTGCAGATCCCAGTTTTACTGAACCTTTACATGTGCTATTTTTTTTAATCAAAAGGGACATTAACAATGGAAATATCCTTTTGAAATGCATTTTATCTCCACTTAGTTTTATTACAATATGTCAGGCGTGAGAAAACATATGTACAAAAATTCTACTGCACTCTTCTATATTGTGGCCTTTGCAGCTGTAGCTGAACATAAATACTGAAAAAATCAGAGTGCAATGCCTCCCCTTCTTCTTTTTTTTTTCTTTTTTTTTTTACTTATATATACTATATATATATATATATATATATATATATATAATATATATATACCAAGCCAAAAGTCATTCTCAGTGGGCTCAATTACTTTTTTGATCGAGTAAATTAATACAAAGTCAAATGCACTTGGATTTTTTAACTCCATTCACACAACCATCTCCCTTTTCTCTCAGCTAGCTGGTCCTGGCCTGGAAGTACCCCTTAGCATATGTAGGTTGCTGCTCTGTTCAGGGCTGACAAGAGTTTCTGCTTGCTACCTGTGATTTCGGCTCTTGTGCAACCTCCTTGCATATCAAATCCAAGGGAGGCAAGCCCGTTGCATGAACGCAGTTGATATCCAAGAGCACTTGACCTGTATTGACATTCTAGGTCAATGGCATTTTGTAACTGAGCTGTGGAGGGCTAGTTGTGAATCGGCATATTGGAGGAAAAGTATGTGGTGCTTTCTGATTTTGAGGCATGTCATGTTTTTTGAAATTCATAGCGTCGTTCTTTGGCGCTCTCAATGCCCTAAAGTTGAACAAAGGCCCAGCTGTTCTCCTCTAGTTGATAAGAAGTGCTGCTTTTATTTTTAAAGCAAATTTTAAATGTTTTATAGCCTCTTTCTCTGAGATAAAATGTTGTAAGTTGTAACTATTACTATAATGTGAAATACCAAAGTGACTCCAATCTTTTTTCTGGAAATGCAAGAGCAGGTGTGATCCTCAGTACACTTTGAGCGACTGCATAGTTTCCATAAATCCTCTTTTGGTAACTTCATGTAATGCAGCACCACTCAAAATCACGTTCCTTAAATAAGATTGGATAGAAAGGGCCAAATCGCATGTGCTTTTCTCTTTAATGCATCTTGGAAAAGGTACGGGTGCTTTTTTTATGCTACAGTACATGTTTTTAGGCCCCATAGACTTTAACAGGAATGAATGAAAAATGCATGAAAAGACAGACGTGCAAGTGGGAGGCTAGCTATACTCCTTGCTAATCTATGACCCCCCCCAAATCAATGGGCAGGTCTAGTCCACTTTGTAATAGCCTTTTGCAGTAATAGTTACATAGTAGGTGAGGTTGAAAAAAGACACAAGTCCAACCTATGTGTTGTGATTATGTGTCAGTATTACATTGTATATCCCTGTATGTTGCAGTCGTTCAGGTGCTTATCTAATAGTTTTTTGTAACTATCGTTGCTCCCCCCCTGAGACCACCGCCTGTGAAAGGGAATTCCACATCCTTGCCGCTCTTGCAGTAAGAACTCTCTATGTAGTTTAAGGTTAAACCTCTTTTCTTCTAATTTTGAGTGGCCACGTGTCTTGTTAAACTCCCTTCCGCGAAAATTTTTTATCACTATTGTGGGGTCACCAGTATGGTATTTATAAATTGAAATCCTATCCCCTCTCAAGCGTCTCTTCTCCAGAGAGAATCAGTTCAGTGCTCGCAACCTTTCCTCATAACTAATCTCCTTCAGACCCTTTATTGGCTTAGTTGTCCTTCTTTGTACTCGCTCCACTTCCAGTTCATCCTTCGTGAGGACTGGTACTCATAACTAGACAGCATGCTCCAGGTGCGGCTGGACCAGAGTCTTGTAGAGCAGGAGAATTACCGGTTTTATCTCTGGAGTTGATCCCCTTTTTAATGCATGCCAATATTCTGTTTGCTTTGCTAGGCTCTCAGCAATGGCATACAATGCCAAGCTGCTGCTATAATCTACTGGGCCCCCCGGGTCCTTTTCCATCCTAAATTCCCCAGAGGTGTCCCCCCACAAGCACATAGATTGCATTCATTCATATTTTTGCCACCTCAAATGCACTAATTTTACATTTTTCTACATTAAACCCCCTTTGCCATGTAGTTGCCCACCCCATTAATTTGTTCAGATATTTTTGCAAGGTTTCCACATCCTGTGGAGAAGTTATTGCCCTGCTTAGCTTAGTATTGTCTGCAGATATAGAGATTGAACTGTTTACCCCATCCTCCAGATCGTTTATGAATAAAATAAAAAGGATTGGTCCCTGCACAGAACCCTGGGGGACCCCCACTACCCAGCTCTGATGTTTGTAATGTAATGTTTCAAAGGTTAGCAAATACTGGACAACACAGTTGTAAAAGCTTCCAATTGTACAAGCATTCAGGAGCAACAGTAATTCAATGAGCTCTTGCGTTCATGAAAGCAAGAAAGGGAAGCCAGACAGTAGTAAAGTAGAAAAACTCTTTTTAAAAAACAGACTTGCATGTACAAAGCTCTCGTAGCACTATAAATAGCACACTCCCAATTATAATAACAATGCCTTCCTGGGGAACTGGCTTTACATGCCATAAACAGGTTATTATTTTTGCTGATTATTTAATCTCACTAATAAGGTCTGTCTGTTAAAAACTTACTTTTTCAGCCTGTAAGCATCCACCATGCACTTGGCAACCGGGAAATGTAAAATTTGCCTAGGCTGTTAGCCTTTAGAGCAGGATTTTTATATCCATGTCAAGAAAAGGGGATTTCTTTTTCTCTATTGTAAGGTAATGCTTTTGTGGGCTCTTGATTTATTTAAAGTGCCTCATGTAAAGGATCACTTCAAGGGCATGCATTTTCTAGTTCTGTAGATAAATGGGCTCATCTTTTAAGACTACATGTAACTTAAAGGGGTTGTAAAGGTAAAAATTTTTTCACTTTAATGCATTCTATGCATTAAGGTGAAAAAACTTCCGACAATACCGCCGCCCCCAGCCCCCCCGTTTCACTTACCTGACACCTCGAAAGTCAGCCGCTCGCTCCCGACATCCATTTCGCCGCTCAGCCTGATGGATTGTTAATCACATCCAATGACGCGGGGCCGAGTGATACAATGAGCGGCTATAGCCGCCGGCTGTATCACGGGAGCGCGCCCGCAAGAACTAACCACCATGTGAGGGAGCTCGCATTAAGGTGGTTAGTTCTTGTGGGGAGGAGCTGAAACAGCCGCCGAGGGACCCCAGAAGAGGATGTTCGGGGCCACTCTGTGCAGAACGAGCTGCACAGTGGAGGTAAGTATGACATGTTTTGTTATTTAAAAAAAAAAAAAAAAAAAATTACCTTTACAACCCCTTTTAAATGTTCTATAAATAGTTGATTTATTAACTATGTAAATTGGTAAATTTCATTACAAAAATGTTTTAAGGTATAATAATTGTGATTAGATCATTTTCCTGTTTTTTGTTACTTTATCAATGTGTTATTGATAGAATAAAACCTTGAAAAATATAGGCTGTTTTTAGATGGATGGTGCAATTTCATAACCTGTTTTTTCTAAAAGATATAAGCTTGTATACATTTTAAGTTGGTGTATAAAATTTTGTATAAAGAAATCTTTCTGTGCAGAATTTCCCTGTTATTTACAGTGTGCAAATTTCAGCTTCAGCTATTATATAACTATATCTAGCTACAGTATCTCACACAAGTGAGTACACCCTCACATTTTTTGTAAATATTTTATTATATCTTTTCATGTGACAACACTGAAGAAATGACACTTTGCTACAATGTAAAGTAGTGAGTGTACAGCTTGTATAACACTGTAAAATTTGCTGTCCCCTCAAAATAACTCAGCACACAGCCATTAATGTCTCAACCATTAGCAACAAAAGTAAGTACACCCCTAAGTGAAAATGTCTAAATTGAGCCCAATTAGCCATTTTCCCTCCCCAGTGTCATGTAACTCGTTAGTGTTACAAGGTCTCAGGTGTGAATAGGGAGCAGGTGCGTTAAATTTTGTGTTAACGCTCTCACTCTTTCATGCTGGTCACTGGAAGTTCAATATGGCACCTCATGGCAAAGAACTTTTTGAGGATCTGGAAAAAAATAATTGTTGCTATACAAGATGGCCTAGGCCAGGGATATGCAATTAGTGGACCTCCAGCTGTTGCAGAGCTACAAGTCCCATGAGGCATAGCAAATCTGACAGCCACAAGCATGACACTCAGAGACATGATGGGACTTTTACAACAGCTGGAGGTCCGCTAATTGCATATCCCTGGCCTAGGCTTTAAGAAAACTCCCAAGACCCTGAAACTGAGCTGCCGCATGGTGACCAAGACCAGACAGTGGTTTAACAGGACAGGTTCCACTCAGAAAAGGCCCCGCCATGGTCAACCAAAGAAGTTGAGTGCACACGCTCAGCGTCATATCCAGAGGTAGTCTTTGGTAAATAGATGTATGAGTGCTGCCAGCATTGCTCCAGAGGTTGAAGGGGTCGGGGGGTCAGCCTGTCAGTGTTCAGACCATACGTCGCACACTGCATAAAATTGGTCTGCAAGGCTGTCGTCCCAGGAGATGTAGCACCCTGATGTTTAGGCAGGGTTGCTATCAAATTTAGTTGCCTTGGCCAATTTTTAAGGGATCAATTGATTCCTCTCTAAATCTGGACTTGTTGCACCCTTTCTCTCCTGTCACTAGGTGGCACTATGCTGGCGACATTAGATAAGACGGGCTTTGCAATCTTAGGCATGAATGGATAGGATGTCTCAGCCAATGGGCAGGGATTTTCTTAGGCTTTCCCAGCAGGCCAAGGAACCAATTTGGGTGGAGTCAGGTCATCAGGGTTCTGTGCCACCTGGATGGCTGCCAGAAGCCTGAGGCCTATCTTGGGGACATCTGGTTGCTAGGCTGCCTTAGGGCCTATCCAGAAACAAGAGAAGCAGTGCAGGGTTGGGACTGCAGGATTGGAGTCCAACCGAGAGTTACGATTCAGCCGGATGTGGAACCAGTTGGGGTCAGAGGTAGAGGGGAAGCTGTCGCCACTAAGGGACCATCCACCTTGTTACTGGAGACCATTGTGAGTAAGCTAAAGCCAGTGCCAGAGCAGTATTTACCGTCCCCGGCTGATGAGAAGAAGTGGAAAAACTTCAGCGAATGCCAAGCCAGGGACCCAGTGGGACAGCAGAGGTGATTGCGGAGTATCAGTGGGTGTCGAGCCAGGGACCTAGCGGGTCAGCAGGGGTGACGCTTGAGGAAGATACTGAGTGCTAAAAGTGGAAGAGCTCAGGGGATCCAGTGGCTACTGGATCAGAAGTCTAGTGAAAAACAGGGAGTTTGAGTGAAGACCCACAGCGAGTGACTGTTGAGTAGGGATGAACCGAACCCCCCGGGTTCGGTTTTCGGCAGAACATGCGAATGGACCGAAAGTTCGCGCGAACATTCGAACACCGTTAAAGGCTATGGGACCCGAACGTGAAAAATCAAAAGTGCAAATTTTAAACGCTAATATGCTATTAATAAGTTATTGTCCTAAAAAGCGTCTGAGGACCCAGGGCACATGTATCAATGCAAAAAAAAGTTTTAAAAACTGCCGTTTTTTTGGGAACAGTGATTTTTAACCCCTTCCTGCCGAGCGTACGCACATGTGCGTACTCGGCTTTCGGGGGTTATACCGGGATGATGCCCGCAGCTGCAGGCATCATCCCGGTACCGTTGTTTAGAGCCGGCGATCGGCTATCCGAACATAACAACCGATGCAGCTAAAAGCCGCTTGGCTGTTATACCGGAGGAGCGGGAGGGGACGTTGCCCCCCCCCCCCCCCCGGAGGCCCGGTGACCAATCGGCTGCCTCCGGCGGCTGTGGGCGGGCTGGAACGAAGCTATGGGCGGCTTCGTTCCAGCCTTCTCATTGTAAACGCGGAAGCGACATCATGACGTCACTTCCTGTTTACTCGGCTGCCAATGGTGCCGGTTTAAAAAAAAATACACAGTATTCAGTATCGCGGTTTTCGGCGATCTGAATACTTTGAAGTGCAAAGGAGGGATCGGGGGTCCATAAAGAGTACCTGTCACCACCTATTACTGTCACAAGGGATGTTTACATTCCTTGTGACAGCAATAAAAGTCATCAAAAATTTTTTTTTTTTTAAACACAATTTACAAATCTATAATTAAATAAAATAAGAAAAAAAAAATTTAAAGCGTCCCCGCGAGCTCGCGCAGCAAAGAAAACGCATACGGAAGTCGCGCCCCGCATATGTAAACGGTGTTCAAATCACACGTGAGGTATCGCCGCAATCGTCAGAGCGAGAGCAATAATTCTAGCACTAGACCTCCTCTGTAACTCTAACCTGGTAACCGTAAAAAAATTGAAAGCGTTGCCTATGAAAATTCTTAGGTACCATAGTTTGTCGCCATTCCACGATTGCGTGACATTATAAAGCGTGACATGTTTGGTATCTACTCGGCGCAACATCATCTTTCACATTATACAAAAAAATTGGGGTAACTTTACTGTTTGGATTTTTTAAAATTCATGAAAGTGTCCCTTTTCCCCAAAAATTTGCGTTTAAAACACCACTGCACAAAAATATATATATATATATTATATATATATATATATATATATATATATATATATATATATATATATATATATATATATATATATAGATAATATATATATATATATATATATATATATATATATATATATATTAATGTTTGGGGGTTCTAAGTAATTTTCTAGCAAAAAATACGGATTTTAACTTGTAAACAACAAATTTCAAAAATAGGTTTAGTCATGAAAGGGTTAATGCTAAAAGTGAAATATTCCTTTAAATATTGTAGCTGGGGGGGTGACTATAGTATGCCTGTAAAGTGGCGCGTGTTTCCTGTGTTTAGAACAGTCCCTGCACAAAATGTAATTTCTAAAGGAATAACAGTCATTCAAAACTGCTTGCGGCTGTAATGTAATGTCGGGTCCCGGCAATATGGATGAAAATTGAGAAAAACTGCATGGGTTACCACCCCCCCCCCCCCAGCCCATTACAAGGCCCTTTGGGCCTTGTATGAATATTTAGGGGAACCCCGTACCCAAATTAAAAAAAGAAAAGACGTTGGGCCCCCAGGCCCTATATACTCTGAACAGCAGTATACAGGCGGTCCAAACAAGACCGGGACTGTAGGTTTGTTAAGTTGAATCTGTTTGTAATTTGGGACAGGTACATTTTGTAAGTGTAGCTCCAGCCAAAAAATAAATTTTTAAGCTTTTTGGTTAACATAGGGAAGGGTTATCACCCCTGTAACATTTGTTTTGCTGTCTGTGCCCCTGTTCAGATGATTTCACCTCACTTTCTGTCCCAATGACAATTGGATTTTGAAAATTTGGGGTTATTAGGGAAACAAGGATTGGTGATAAAGCATCAGTGGGATGACACCTTTTTCCCATATTAACTCTTACAGGAGAGAATTTCCCTTCCTAGGGGTAGATTTCCTCTCACTTCCTGTTGTCTCCCTCCATTTGCAAGTAGGAGTCGTTTGTAAGTCGGTTGTTTGAAAGTAGGGGACTGCCTGTATATACTATACGGCCTGCCCTATATACTCTGCAGAAAATTGGGCCTTTAGGTGTTGGTGGTACCAGAACACTGTAAGCCCTCAGTTACTCTTGGTGGGCGCTGGAATGGGCCCTGCTGTGAAATATTAGATCAAAAATTGTAATTACACGCCCCTGTTGAATGGGGCAGAAAAATTGGGTCTTAGGCAGTGGTGGTGGTGCCACAACACTGTAAGCCCCCACAGATTCTGTTGAGCGCAGGAAGGAGCCCTGCTGTGAAATATTAGAGCAAATATTGTAATTACATGCCCCTGTTAAACGGGGCAGAAAAATTGGTCCATAGGCACTGGTGGTGGTGCCCTGAAACAAAAATGTTCTTAGAAGCCATCAACATGAACATTGAGGAGTAATAGGATAGTCACTCGGCATAGGCAGTCTTCAAGGGATCTCACTGTCATAGAAAAATGAATCGGTTACATCGGCATCAGGTGCTTGGTAGCTGGTGATCCAAGACTGATTCATTGTTATGAAGGTGAGCCGATCAACTGAGTCTGTGGACAGGCGCACTCTGTGATCAGTTACAAAGCCTCCAGCAGCACTGAATGTGCATTCCGAAAGAACGCTGGATGCAGGATGGGCCGGTAGCTCAATTGCATATTGTGCAAGCTCTGGCCTGTGATCCATCCTCCAGACCCAGTAACCCAGTGGATTTTCAGCTGGAAAGGTCTCCAAGTCTGATCTTGCCCCAAGGTATTCCTGCACCATGTAAATCAGACGCTGGCAATGGTTACTGGAACCGATCAGACCTTGGGGCTGCGGACTAAAGAATTGTCTGAACGCATCGGTCAGATGGCCACCTTCCCCACCACTCCTTCTGTGACTGACCGAAGCCTCGGCAACACGTTGTCCAGGAGGGCCAGTAAATTGTAACCTCCCAGGCTCTGGAAACACATTGCACAAACCTTCTTGCAAGGCCTCCCGAAGATGATTCATCCTCTGCTCCCTCTATGAAGGCTGGATAAGTTCCACAACCTTACCCTTGTAACGTAGATCAAGAGGGGTTGCCAGCCAGTAATGATCCCTCTCCTTGATACCACGAATCTGAGGGTCCTTTCGCAGGCTTTGCAGGATCAGGGAAGCCATGCAGCGAAGGTTTGCTGAGGCATTCGATCCGGAGTCCTCTGGGTCACTAAGGATGACCTGATCCACAGCCACCTCCTCCCAACCACGTACAAGTCCATGGGTTTCTGGGGACTGAAAACGATCCCTTGAAGACTGCTGCTGATGCTGAGTGCTAGGCTCCACCTCCATGCTGACACAATCTTCCTCCTCCTCGTCCTCCTTCTCCCGGCCCGCAGGAATACTGTCTGGATAAAGGGGACCTAGAGATATAAGGAAATCCTCCTCTTCCTCCCTCTGTTCTGCCTCAAGTGCCCTATCCATTATTACATGAAGCATGTGCTCCAACAGGAAGACAAGAGGGACAGTATCACTAATGCATGCACTGTCACTGCTCACCATCCTCATGGCCTCCTCAAATGGTGACAGGACAGTGCATGCATCCTTGATCAGTAGCCACTGGTGTAGCGCAAAAAAGCCAAGCTCCCCTGACACTGTCCTGGTGCCATACTCGCACAGGTACTCATTGATGGCCCTCTGCTGCATGTGCAGCCGCTGCAGCATTTCCAATGTTGAGTTCCACCTGGTAGGCATGTCACAAATGAGGTGGTTCTTGGGCAGGTTGCATTCCTTTTTGAAGGTCAGCCAGCCGAGCACTGGCATTATAAGACCGGCGGAAATGCCCACAGACTTTCCTGGCCTGCCTCAGGAGATCCTGTAAGCCCGGGTACCTGCACAAGAACCGCTGCACTACCAAATTAAGGACGTGAACCAAACAGGGAACGTGGGTCAAGTGTCCCTGTCGGAGGGTGGAGAGGAGGTTGGTGCCATTGTCGCAAACCACCATTCCTGGCTGAAGCTAGCGTGGCATCAACCACCTCTGAGTCTTCCCCTGCAGAGCTGACAGAATCTCTGCCCCAGTGTGGCTCCTGTCCCGTAAGCAGACCAACTAAAGCACCGCTTCTTTTTGCCTGAGTGCTTGCGTAGCCCCTTGAACACCTACGGAGCACCGTTGGTTCCGAGGAAAAATCTGCAGAGGAAGAGGCCATAGAGGAGGGGGTGGAGGAGAGAGGTGTGGCACAATCGCCACTACTAGCATTTTGGAGGCATGGTGGCCATTGGCTTTACTTGCTGGTAAAAATTACCACAATGGTCATTTGACTTAAATGGTTTCTTACCCCAACATTTCATAATACTGATGTGCCTGCTGTACCATGTACTTGTATGAAAAAGTATCCTGTTCTCTTTGTATTGCTTCCTTTTGTGTAAAATCCCTGGCATTCCTGCTAGTTCCATGGCTTTCCTATTACAAACAAACCACACTAAGCAGGAGAACACCTCCCCCCCCCCCCCCCCCCCCCCCCCCGCACAGCCATTGAGAAGTTCAGTGTACTGCAGCTTCTCTCTACCCCCCCCAGTTCTTTTGCAGAGCAGAGGTTTATTTAAATTCAGAGTGAGCACTATGACGTTTCTCCCTCTTCTGAGCTACTCTGGACATATGAGATGCTGGATCTAATCTTTCCATATTCATGAATTAAGTGTGTGTGTATATATAGACTTTTTGTTAGGAGGTCTATAAGCAGAGGTGATTGTAGATAGCGTAATAGATAATTGATGATTGGGATTTCCCTGTTTATGAATGTCAGGAACCATGAATCAAACTGGGACAGAAGTGCAGTAAAAATCTCACACTTTTTAGTAAAATGGTACAAACCAAGGAAACATAGTCAAAACATAGCTAGGGTTCGGTAACCAGAGTGGGTAGTCGGAACAAACAAGTGAAACAGGAATCCAGAGATCAGCATAGTAGAGGCAGTAAAGAGGATCAGGAATTAGAACGGAAGTCAGCCAGGCAACAGTCTTTAAAGTGGAGGGCCACCCAAAATAAAAAATAGCATTAAAATTCTTAAATTTAAAAAAAAAAAAACATTTGAAAAAAATGTAACTTATCTGAAACCCCTGTTGCTAGGCAGTCTTCCTAATCTGCCTCTTCCTATTCCGCGGCGCTTCCTCCTCTTCGGCGAGCGGCCCGTTGCCTTCTGGGAACTGTGTGTCCCAGGAAACAACGAGGCCATTCACAAACTGCCATGAGACTCACGCATGCGCAGTAGGAAACAGGCAGTGAAGCCGCAAGGCTCCACTGCCTGTTTCCCTTAGTTAGGATGGAGGCGTCGGCGGCCGTTCCGATGGACGGATCAGCCTGGGGGGGGGGGCGACATTGCGGGCTCGCTGGACAGGAAAGTGTCCTTATTAAAAGTCATCAGCTACAGTGTTTGTAGCTGCTGACTTTTTAAAAAAAAAAATCGCGGCCGGCACCCCCCTTTAACAGGAAAACACAGCAGAAAGTATCCGGATATGTTGACCAGGGGAAGGCACGGGAGATCTGATCCAGGCAGTTTAAATGGCCAGCAGAGCTAGCTGACAAACAAGAAATGAAGACCAGGTGAGTCACTGTGGAATGAAGAGTACTGGCAATTAACCGACAGCTGAGCACAGAGCTGAGCAACATCCCAATGATGTTGGGACTATATGGTTTTGGGACCGTCTATATCAAGACATTCATTACTATAATAATTTTGTGTATTTTACATATCGAAACTTTTAGTAGGTTTTTTTTTTTGTTTTTTTGTTTTTTTTGTTTCTTTTTGCTTTAATTTACGCTGCACAATTATTATTTTTTCTTTATTCTATTGGTGCCGTATGGCCAGCTTCTGTCCAAGGAGCATGCTGGAAAACCAGCAGCCAAGCGGCACCTGATCAGCCCTAGCCAATGGCCAAATCCCTGTCAGAACACAACAGCTCAGCGGGGGAGATCTCTGTACTAACAGCGGCTCTTTAGTACAGCGGCTCTGACCGGAGCTGTCAGGGTTTTTTTTTTTTTTTTTTTTTAGTGTTTTTTGTTCAACCAGCTGGGTTGAACAAAAAGACTAGTGGTGTGTACGAGGCATAAGTGTGTGTGTGTGTGTGTGTGTGTAAGTTATCATATCTGCCATTGCAGGGAAAATTCTTGTTGCCACTGACAGGAATCTGTGCATATGGTTGCCTTGTGACCAGTCGGATGAAAGACTGTAGGTGGCAGCCAGCTATCCTGAAGTGTGTGTGTGTGTGTGTGTGTGTGTGTGTGTGTCTCTGTCTGTCTACAGCTGGTAACACTGATCGTTGTATTGTGATGGCAGGGAAGGCTTTTTGCTATCGGACTACAAAGGCTTAGCGGGAAGGGTTCCCCTATCTGCATTGAGTGGGCGGATGAGGGAATTGGCTCACTTTTTTCATTCAACCCACTGGATAACATATGGCCAGCCTTAAGATGAGTTTCTCTCTAGTAGTGGCTGGAGATATTGCAGGTTGTGTTTCACATCATTTTTTTTACCTTCCCAAAGAAGGTCTCTCATCATTCCTCCTCCACTGTTTGTTGTAGGAGTGCTTTCACGATGGAGAACTTATTTATACAGTAGCAAACTGTAAGGGGCCCATTGTTTTAATTAAGTTTGATGACATTGTAGTGTGTGTGTGTGTGTGTGTGTGTGTGTGTGTGTGTGTTTGTTTTTTTTTTTGTTTTTTTTGTTTTTTTTGTTTTAGGCTAGCCATGATATTTAACCACTTGCTTACTGGGCACTTAAACCCCCCCTCCTGTCCAGACCAATTTTCAGCTTTCAGCGCTGATGCACTTTGACATTTGCGCGATCATACAACACTGTACCCAAATGAAATTTTTATCTTTTTTTTTTTTTCCCCCACAAATAGAGCTTTCTTTTGGTGGTATTTGATCACCTCTGCAGTTTTTATTTTTTGTTAAAAAGCCAAATTTTTATATTATTATTATTATTATTATTATTATTATTAATATTATTAATATTTTTTTATATTTTGTTATAAAATTTTGCAAACAGGTAATTTTTTCTCCTTCATTGATGTACGGGCACTGGTTGGTTACACTGATAGCCAGCACTGATTGGCACCACTGGTGGGCATTGATAGGTGGCACTCATGGGCATTGATAGGTGGCACTGTGGGCAGTGGCATTTGGTAGGGGGTACTGGTGGCACAGATGAGGCAGAATTGGCTCTTCCTCTTTGGGACCGATGTCCCTTGCACATAAGCCGGTGATCGGCTTTTACAGCGTGAGGAGAAAAAAAGATTACCAAGCTTTTCTTTACATCATGTCATCAGCTGTCATTGGCTGACAGCTGATCACGTGGTAAGGGGCCGGGTCTGTGATCACCCGAGTCTCAGTGGCTCGGTGATCACAGCGTGCGCATAAGGGAGGACGTCATATGACAGCCTCCCGGAAATTCAGGTCCGCGCTGTGGCCGTCATTCGGCTATAGCACGGATGCCAAGAGGTTAAAATATGCCAAACAACTTTAATGTTCACTTTTAAGCTGTGAATTGAACTGCAAGCACATAGATTTGTGCATTCTAGGGCCCTAATTGGATGAAGCTTTGCATCTGACCGCAGGTCAGGTGCAAGGCTTTGCCAATTAGGGCACAGAGCACTGTGATGATGATTTCTCCAATCATAGCTCAGTGCTCATAGTCCCACCCCACACTATAAAAGGTTAATTCCCATAGGAAGCTTTTGCAGTGTGTTGGAGTGGAGATAGCTACAGCAGGGCTCATTTTGTTACTAGCGAGTTAGTGTGTTCACTTGTTGTTTAGTGTATTGTCAGTGTAGTGTTTAACACAGCATTACATAACATTTAGTGTGATATATAAGGTGCTGTATACCCCCCCACCCTCCCCCTTGTTTTTTTTTATTTTTTACAGTTTTTACATTACTGTCCAACATCAGTCCTCAATTTGAAGTGCACAAAACACCATTTTTCATTCAATAAAGTGCATCCAATCACACATTTCCCAGTTTCTATTAAGCTCCCCCCACCACTATCATGTCTGGGAGGCCAATAAGGAGGGGCAGACGTTCCCATAACACTGAGGGGGCAAACAGCATCTGTGTCCACAGGCAAAAGTGGATGTGGTCCATCCTCAAGCAGGGCACATTTGTCTTTGTTTTAGTGATGTTGCCCTTGCTTTACAGCCAGAGCATGCAGAGGAGGGGGTGGACTGCCTTACTAAACCATCCTCATCCTCCTCATCCTCTATAACCCAAGCTGACACTAGTGTGCAGCCCACCGCAGCTGTCAGATTGGCTTATTCTGCCTCCTTGTCCACAGCTACTCCATAGCCCCAGCATCATGCATGGAGGAGTCAGCTGAATTATTTGAACACAGCGTCAGCCACTTGCTTCCTGAGGATGCACGGCCATTACTTAATTCTGAGGTAGAGGAAGGGAGTAACATGAGCCTACAGACAGGGGAGAACACAGATTAAAAAACATGTTGGCAGTCATGTTCCCCCAGTCACAGTGTATTGCCAAATTGGCTCCAGTGATGAATTCAGAGGATGGAGGGGATGATGATTGTCACGGAGGAGGTTTAGATTTCCCAGACTGCAGGAAGCTTTCCCGCTGCTTGCCACCAATGTCACGGAACGTCCCACACTCCGCTTGAGTGCTTCCGTCATATACCACTTCCTCCCAGTCTGTATACAGATATCCCAACCTCTCTGAGCACAAACAAGGCGACACTTGCTTGTTGCTACCAAGAACTCACTTTATTTAGAATCAAAATTACAAGACTTTATATGCCGTTGGAACCTCCTATAACAATACAACTGTAACTTAATTAACATGAGCTAATTATCTAATCCTTTATACAGCCTAGGTGACTGAGACATGACCTTTCGCCCAGACTTGTGGTCACCGAGCTTCACACAGTTATATCAACACAATAGCAGTCGTCTCGTCTCCTACATTGTATAGAGGACAATGTCATTAGCTCATTCAATTAACATAAACACAGGTAGTTGGAATTGATGACACCAGCATCTCCTCACAGGATGTGTCCCAACAGAATGAATCAGTCTTATCAGCAGGGGGCTGCTGAAGGAATCCCCCCTCCCTCTTGAGGGACACAAATCTACAGTAAGGAGTCCCCATACAATATATACATATACACGACTGAGTCCGATTAGTACAGTTCAGCCTGGATTTCTCATTCACCTCACAGAGTATTGTTCCATTGAAAATCCAGGGCCCATAATCAAAAGGCAACAGGCTTGCATACAGTCCTCTCCAACAGCCTCTGTTCTGGCTAGGTCTGTCACAATGATGATGATGATGATGAAGAAGTCACTGAGGCAACTTGGGTGCTGGATAGAGCAGAGGAGGAAAGTGAGGGGGAGAAATGACCCCAATGAGGCAGGATGTCCTCCAGAGGCAGCTATCATGGAAGGGTAGAGCGCAGCCACTCTATTCCATCAGATTGTGGAGTTATCTTCTGTCCCACTCCCCACAGCTCAGCTGTCTGGGCCATTTTTAGCACATGTGCAGCTGATTGCACTATTGCAATTTGCAATTTCTGCCACAAGCAGATCAAGCATGGAAAAAAACACCAGCCATTTGGGTACCACATGCTTGACAAGGCATTTAGCCTCCCACCACTTAGCCCATTGACGAGAGCACCTGAAAGCCACACACAAGGGACACAATTCTCCTCCTTCTCACTCCTCACCTTTTATGTCTACCCCTGGTATATCTCATCACCTCTTAGCAGCCTCCACTGACAGGGATGATGGTATAGAAAAGGGTGTCACTTTGCAACACTTCTGCCAGCAGCCCACCACCAGCTGTAGAGTATAGTGGGCAAATTTCTCTGCCCCAGCTGCTGCATTGAAAAAAAATAAAAATATATGTGTATACTCCCTGCCACCCACATGCCCAGCGTCTAAATTCCTGTGTATCCAAATTGCTGGCTTTACAACCCCTGCCCTTTTTGTCTAGTGGATTCTGCCCCTTCCGTGAATTTGCAGAATGTGCTGTACCACAATGACAGGTTTCTAGTCGCTATTTCTTTTCATGTAAGGCCATTCCAGCTCTCTACCATTACGTGGAAGGCAATTTTTTGGCATCATTGGGCAAGACAGTTTGCCGCAAGGTTCACATTACTGCTGACACGTGGTCCAGCAAGCATGGTCAGGGACGATATATTTTGTTCACAGTACACTGTGTAACTCTGCTTGTAACTAGGAATGATGCAGTGTAGAACGTGTATCGGGGTGAGCTCCCCAGGATACAGCGAAGTCACGAACGAGGAAAAAAACTCCACCACCAGCTCTTGTCAATTGAATTTTACTTAAACGTGATAAAGAACCCAACCGCCAATTCTGGGAAGATACAATAAATTTACAGACACGCAGCCAGACGGCTGCATAATTTGCCTACTGGCAGGCACGACTAAACCGCCACACCTTACCTGTTAATACCCTAAGAACAACACAAGAATAACTGTATGGGTGTGCGGTGCGGGCTAGCCTGTGGTGCAGCACAACAGTTTACAAACTTACAAAGCTCTACCATATTCCCCTCCTCCCTTAACTGGTGTGGTATCATGCATCTGTGTATTCCTCCTGAGCACAACGCCAGTCTGCCTTGAGTTTGTAGAAAGTTCATCAGCTCTCCAATTGTGACATGTCACTTTAGGTTATGGAGTCCCGGTAATGAACAGTAGCAACCTACTAACTACCTACAGGCCTGGTCTCCAGTCCCTAGGTGCCAACAAAGTAATGGGGTGCGTGCACGATCTTACCGACCCGGGTCTGCTCTGGATCCGCTGGTGACTCTGACCGGAACAAAATGTCTCTCCAACAAGCATGCGGTCCCGCAGTGTATGTTTTATTCCTCAGCTCTCATCCGTGTTCCTTCAAGCAATTCATCGTTCCTCTGGACAGGATCAGGATCTTGGACACAAGTAGCTTCACTCAGCTGCAGTTCTGGTCACTGAAGTCTGCTCCCACACCTGGATGCTGTAGGATTCTCTGCACACAATTCTGTCTCTGTCTCTGTCTCTCTGTGTCAGGAAAAACAGCTGGATGTGATAATGCAAGATCTGTCGGCTCCACCTCCTCCTCCTCCATGCCCTTCTCTGCTTGATTGTTCTATGAACCACCCATACCCCCTAAGAGTTCAAGGGGCCATTCAACAAGTCAGGCTAAAAGATGCCATGCAGTGCTTGAGCTGGTCTGTCTAAGGGACAGGAGCCACACCAGAGCAGAGTTTTTTTTTTTTTTTTTTTCAGCTCTGCAGGGGCAGGCCCAGAGGTGGTTCACTCCATGCAAGCTTAAGCCAGGAATGGTGGTGTGCGATAATGACACTAACCTTCTGTCTGCCCTTCGACACAGAAAGTTGACACATGTGCCATGCCCAAATGCAGTGTGACATAAAATATTGGAACGACCGCCATTTTATTCTCTAGGATCTCTGCTAAATATATGTTTGGGGATTCTAAATAATTTTCTTGCAAATACAGATTTTTATTAGGGCTGTGGAAATTGAAGGTTAATTCCTTGATTAATCGTTAATTTTTTTTATCGATCAAAATTTTTTTTCTATTTCTAAGGTCCCGCAAGCGCACCGCCCAAGTGTGAAAGCACTCATTGCAATGAATGGGAGGCTGTTTTCAGGCGCTTTTTTAAAGGCTATTTCTAGCGCTAAAACACCTGAAAACTGCCTCAGTGTGAAAGGGGTCTTACAGATAAAGAGACGACATGGAAAAGTCAGATGTATAAAATAATTTATTTCTCTCCAGTCTTCTACAGTTGAAAAAAATAGTTTGATAGTCTTAACAGTAATTTAATGTTTCACTGAAGGTACCTCTGTGGCTGACAAAAAAACTATTATCCTGACTGCAGGGACTCCCCTCCCCTATCAGAATACACAGATCAGTGCTGCAACAATTGGCTGCATGTGCTGATCAAATATTTGTTTTCCAGCAGGATCAATCGGCAGAAGCTGGTCTAACAGACAGGGCTATTGAAATTTTGGTAGGATCCTGCTGAACAGTTGAGTTATTTTGAGGGGACAGCAAATTTACACTGTTATACAAGCTGCACACTCACTACTTTACATTGTAGCAAAGTGTAATGTCTTCAGTGTTGTCACATGAAAAGATATAATAAAATGTTTACAAAAATGTGAGGGGAAAATCATAAGCAAAAGATTGCCGCTCCAATCTCTCAAATCCGTATCAAGACACCCACCCTAATAGAACTCACAGGTGCTGGCTCTGCACAAGCTTGAGGAAAGAAAAAGATCCTGGACAGCCGCACACCATAGAAGGCATCTTTATTGATCTGAAGAAATAAAATCCAAATGCAGTCACCTCATGTACAGGGAGGAACAGGAAAGATAGCTAACATGTTTCACGCCCCATCATGGCGCTTATTCATAGCTATGAATAAGCACCATGATGGAGCGTGAAACATGTTAGCTATCTTTTCTTTCCTCAAAAATGTGAGGGGGGGGGTGTAGTTGCCCACCCCATTAATTTTGTTAAAATCTTCTTGCAAGGTTTCCACATCCTGCGGAGAAATTATTGCCCTACTTAGCTTAGTATGGTCCGCAAATACTGAGATTAAGCTGTTTATCCCATCCTCCAGATTGTTTATGAATACATTAAATAGGATTGGTCCCAGGACCCTCGGGTGCAAGCCATCTTGTCCCGGTGACTTATTAATGTCAAGTTTTTCAAGTCTATTTCTAATTCTATCCTCTGTTTACCCATGAGGTGCTTTCTGCGGTGTGTCTTGAGGATAAACATTGCAGTTTTGGTTACTGAATCCCCCCCTATTTCCCTCGTGAAGACTGAGAAGTATAATACATTCAAAACCTTCGCCATCTCAACATCCTTTGCAACCATATTTCCTTCATTCTTTATGGGGCCATTATGATCTGACCTCCCTCTCTTCCTATTCATATACTTAAATAATTTCTTGGGATTTTTATTTTTACTCTCCTCTGCTATATGATTTTCGTGCTCTATCTTGGCCGCCCTGATTACACCCTTACATTTCTTTGGCATACTTTGTAAAGATGGAATGCTGATGCTGACCCCTCAGCCTTGTATTTTTTGAAGGCCTTCTCCTTTTGCTTTTATATGCATTTTTACATTGAAGTTAAGCCACCCAGGACTTTTTTATCAGCTCTTTTAAATGTTTTCCCATTGGGATGCACTGGCTAATACCCTTTTATATAATATGCTCCTAAAGCACTCCCATTTTTCCTCCGTGTTTTTGTTCCCAGGATTTTATCCCAAATTAATATCGTCTAACAAAGAGCAAAGTTTAGGGAAGTTGGCTCTTTTGAAATTCAGTGTCTTTGTATTCCCCTTTTATGTTTCCTATTTTTGTGTTTTTTTTTTTTTTGTCATTCTCTGCTGCAGAAAAGTGCTTGACGTTTTCCGAACTGTCATTAGGGCCACTTGGAACTAGGAACCCCACCTTTTGGGTATGTTGTAGTGCTAGTTCCACTGGGTTTGCTCACCAAATTTGGGGTTCCTAGCACTAAGTTGCCCCGAGATACGGGGCCCCAAAGTCAGTCAACTGTATCCATCTGCAGCAATGTAATTTCGGGACCCTTTGGGTCCAGAGACCCCAAATTTTGGCTGCAGCTAGGGGGCATCTAGGAACCCTTAACTACCGAGTTTGAAGTTTGGGGGACCTATGGCTGCAAATGGGCACAGTGAGGCAGCAAATGGGCATTGTTGACCCTCTTTTCCACTTACAGTAGCTGCGCATTTCTCACTTATACTCGAGTCAATAAGTTTTTCCCAGTTTTTTGTGGTAAAATTAGGTGCATAAAAATGCCATAAAACTATCCCCTATTTTGTAGACTTTATAACTTTTGCGCAAACCAATCAATAAACGCTTATTGCAATATTTTTGGAAAAACAAATGTAGAAGAATAGGTATTGGCCTAAACTGAGAAAAAAAAGTGTTTTTTTTTTTTTATATATTTTTTGGGGGATATTTTATTATAGCAAAAAGTAAAAAAATGCTTTTTTTTTTTTTTTTTTTTTTTTTCAAAATTGTCGCTATTTTTTTTTGTTTATAGCGCAAAAAATAAAAACCGCAGAGGTGATCAAATGCCACCAAAAGAAAGCGCTATTTGTGGGGAACAAAGCACATCAATTTTGTTTGGGAGCCACGTCGCACGACCGCGCAATTTTCAGTTGAAGCAACGCAGGGCCGAATCGCAAAAAGTGCTCTGGCCAGCCAAATGGTCTGGGGCTGAAGTGGTTAATTACTAGAAAGGAAATTGCCCCAAAGGCAATGGATTTTATAGGCAGGTTAGGGGAGTGTGGGAGAGTATTACAAAGGTATAAAATATAGCAAAGTTTATTCGTCACAAAGTAAAAACGATTCCCAAAAGAGTAACCGTAAAATACATAAAAGCATAGCATGATGAGATAACTTTAATACAAAACAAGCACCCAATTAGTGAGGTAGGCTGTAGCACAGAGCCGGCAAAGATGGAGTAATGGCCCAACAGGCTTCAAGTTGTTCACAGCTGAACCCAAAACTTGGTCCCTCTTTTGGGAATTTGTGTTTACTTTATGTGACGAATAAATGTTATTTTATACCTTTTTTGTAATACTCTTTCATGCTCCCCTAACCTGCCTATAAAGTCCAGGTTGGGGCAATTTCCTTTCTAGTTGCATATTGGGATGTTGGCAGGTGCATTGAGGTTTTTCAGTGGTTCACTAGCTCATCCACCTTTCCTTTTTAATTACTGTAGCAGGGTAATCGCTATTAATGAGCCTAATTTCATTTAGGCTGTTTTCATGATCCAGGGGATTACTCACTATTCTAGTTACACAGGTTAGTAGTTGGCTCTTGGATATAGATTTGATTACCCCCTAAGAGCCGGTTCACACGGGGGCGACTTGTCAGGCGACCTAGCCGCCTGACAAGTCGCCTCCCGTTCTGTACAATGGAACCGTTCTAATCGCTCCGACTTAGGAGAAAGGTTCCTGTACTACTTTGGGGGCGACTTGCATAGACTTCTATACAGAAGTCGTCTTGCAAGTCGCCGCGGCAGTCGTGTGCAGGTCGCCTCGGTGAGGCGACCTGCAAGTCGTGCCGCTTCTAATGTGAACCGGCGCTTAGGGGTGAAAACTTTTAAAATGTAGCAATTGTTTACGATCAGTCGGTTTAGTAGACAGGTCGCTATCAATGCCTCTATCCTTCATTTGTAGTAGTGTATCCAGAAACTAAATTTCACTTTTACTATACGATATGTAAAAACTTCAAACCAGGTATAAGATAATGCAAATACTCATTGAATAATAGTAGGGTTCCAAATATTGCAAGTTACTATAATTCATGATTAATTGAATGATTCCAAATGTTTTTGTGTGTATTTTGTGTTCGGATCTGAAGGAGGGCATGAGCTTTTGAGCCCGAAACTGTAATTGTGGAATACTTTTGATATGTATGGACACTTTGTTCAATACATTTTATGTGCAGCGATCAACTTGATTCTTTTTTCTAGATCGTATGTGAACCCTTTGGACTTAACTGGTTTTCTGCAGTAATTTTGCCAGAAAATGTGATCTGATCCTCACAAGAACACAATGGACTTAAGCTGATAACACGCAAACAATTCTAATTTCTTGTGTCTTTGTTGAACACTCATTAAACATTCACAGTGCTGGAGGAAAAAGTACACAAATCCATAGACTAACTATTTCAACAAAAGCTATTTGAGTAGACACGTGCAGAATGGAAAAATGTTTAGTTCCATTCACTAAAAAAGTGAATAAAGACTGGTACACAAGTTTTTGACAATTTTGTTTATTTTTTAATAAACAAATGTTCCTCAATGTAGATCCATCCTCAATCTCGCCACACCGCCGGACCAGAAAAACAAAAGAACACAAAAAACTCCAGCCTCCTTGAAGACTACCTATCAGACACAGAAGCAGACTGTCAACATTTCTTAAATGGGTAAGGGGTGGGTGGGGTCGCCCGCTGACGTGATCAGCGGGCGACCCCACCACCATTAGCAGATTGCCACCATTAGCAGATTGTCACTTGCCACCATTTGCAGATTGTCACTTGCCATGCCAGCCAGTGCCACCAAATGTGCATTCTCGTTGCATTGGTGGCAGGCTGGCAGCACTGGCCCATTTAGTGAGGGCAGGAGAGCGGAGATGGGGGTCGGGCAGTGGGAGGAGATGTAATCTCTCTGCTCCCTGCCACACCTCTGGCATTTAAAAGGCCCGAGCTGTGAGGGCAGAAGAGCGCTGATGTGTGGCAGGCAGTGAGAGATGATGTCATCGCTCTGCTCCCTGCCGCACGTCGCTCCCATGTTGAAGTCCCGGCTGTAAAGGCGGAAGAGTGGTGACGGGCGGGCGGAGAAAGATGTCGTCTCTGCTCGTCCGCCCACTCGTCTCCAGGGCTGGACTGGGACAAAAATTTGGCCCTGAACTTCATCCAGACCGGCCAACTTTGACAGGTCTCACCCATGCCGGCCAAACCCGCTCCCCCCCCCCCCCCCCCGGCCGGCCAACCCCGATGGCCACCCAAGCCCCCCCCTTCACTAGCCATTAGCCGTTCTACTTTATAAGCGTAGAACGACTTGTACTCTTATAGGTCCTACCACTACTTTTCTGATTTCCCCCCCCCCCTCCATGCTCCTCTGTACCCTCATGTTTATCTGGTCCCCCCCTGCTTCTCTGTTCCCCCACATGCTTCTGCATTCCTCTCCTGATCTTCTGGTCCCCCTTGCTCCTGTGGTCCCCCGCGTGCTGCTCTGGTCACCCACATGCTTCTGCATTCCTCTCCTGATCTTCTGGTCCCCCAAGTGCTGTGTGCTGCGCTGGTCCCCCAAGTGCTGTGTGCTGCGCTGGTCCCCCAAGTGCTGTGTGCTGCGCTGGTCCCCCAAGTGCTGTGTGCTGCGCTGGTCCCCCAAGTGCTGTGTGCTGCGCTGGTCCCCCAAGTGCTGTGTGCTGCGCTGGCCCCCCAAGTGCTGTGTGCTGCGCTGGCCCCCCAAGTGCTGTGTGCTGCGCTGGCCCCCCAAGTGCTGTGTGCTGCGCTGGCCCCCCAAGTGCTGTGTGCTGCGCTGGCCCCCCAAGTGCTGTGTGCTGCGCTGGTCCCCCAAGTGCTGTGTGCTGCGCTGGTCCCCCAAGTGCTGTGTGCTGCGCTGGTCCCCCAAGTGCTGTGTGCTGCGCTGGTCCCCCAAGTGCTGTGTGCTGCGCTGGTCCCCCAAGTGCTGTGTGCTGCGCTGGTCCCCCAAGTGCTGTGTGCTGCGCTGGTCCCCCAAGTGCTGTGTGCTGCGCTGGTCCCCCAAGTGCTGTGTGCTGCGCTGGTCCCCCAAGTGCTGTGTGCTGCGCTGGTCCCCCAAGTGCTGTGTGCTGCGCTGGTCCCCCAAGTGCTGTGTGCTGCGCTGGTCCCCCAAGTGTTGTGTGCTGCGCTGGTCCCCCATGTGCTGCGCTTGTCTCCCCTGGCGACGCCTATGCTGACATATAATCACACACGCAGGTTGGACTTGTGTCTTTTTTTCAACCTCACCTACTATGTAACTAAACCCTGTGGACAGCCTTCCCAGAAGAGTTGAAGCGGTTATAGCTGCAAGGGGTGGGCCAACTCAGTATTGAACCCTACGAACTAAGACTTTGATGCCATTAAAGTTCATGTGCGTGTAAAGGCAGGCATTCCAAAAATTTTGGTAATATATTGTGTATGATAATCTTCCTATTAGTGGTGTGTTTTATACTTTTTTTTTTTTTTTTTTTTTCTTATATTACTTTTTCAAGCAGTTTAGTTTCACATTTAGGCTACATACACAATGCTTTATCATGGCAAAAATCTGAATCTAGATGTGTGTGAAAAGCTGCAGTGAGCCTGCGCAATGTAATGACAGGGTTTCTGCAGCAACAGGTATTCTTGACTGTCTGCACAGCTAGCCTGACTTTGTGTCATTTGTCATTTCCAGCTGCAAGGCTCCCCAGATTCCTGCCGCTGGAGAGCACAGTGTGCATATTTTACACATGTGACTGGAGCCTAAGTGGTAAACGGAAATGTGATTAAGCTTTTTACAGCATTGACCGGAGACCCAGTTTGTGGTTGTATATTAACATAGTTTGCTGTTTATTACATTTACACAGTATATGGTTGGCTACTAAATATGCACTGCATTTGTATCTGTATAAAAACTGGTATCTGTAATGCTTCAATCCAGATACAGCCAGTGTGTTTTGTATGTAAATATAATTTGTTTTATAAACAATTTTTATCACTTAAGCCTTGCAGAACTAAGCCAGATATCTGCATTTACTATAGGTTTTTTTTTAAACTTCTTTTGTTTTCTTAAAGTTTAATTTTCCTCATAGGGGCATCTCAGCAGACTTTTTAAAATAAACTTCAATTAAAGTAGCTATTGGCAAAGTTATCTTTACAAAATAAAAAATGCATTTTATTGTCAGCATAGCAGATTTGAATTGACATACTGTAAGGGGCATTCAAACACTAATGTCAAGCACTAATTACGACAGCTCTTGCAGCGATTTTCATCTTATGTCCCGATATTAGAATTAGTGATTTGACTGTGTACAGTTCTAGAGGAAACATCAGTTACTTCAGATGCTTAAATTTATTATTAAGATATACAGTCAGGTCCATAAATATTGGGACATCGACACAATTCTAATCTTTTTGGCTCTATACACCACCACAATGGATTTGAAATGAACAGAACAAGATGTGCTTTAACTACAGACTTTCAGCTTTAATTTGAGGGTATTTACATCCAAAATCAGGTGAACGGTGTAGGAATTACAACAGTTTGTAGTAACACTCCTCCTACTGTATTCTATAGAACTGAAATAAAAACTAGAACTGAACTAAATAAAAAATCCAAAACAGGTAGAGGCATCTATATTAGGTTAGCTCAGGAATTTAAGGGCAGATATTTCTCTGCTTGAGTTCCTCAGAAAATGAACTGAAATAAACATTTTTAATGAACATATTCAAATGTATCATTTGTAATACATGTTATATACAGTCAGGTCCATAAATATTGGGACATCGACACAATTCTAATCGTTTTAGCTCTATCCACGACCACAATAGTTTTGAAATTAAACGAACAAGATGCACTTTAACTACAGACTTTCAGCTTTAATTTGAGGGTATTTACATCCAAATCAGAGTTTGTATATGTGCCTCCCACTTTTTAAGGGACCAAAAGTAATGGGACAGTTGGCTGCTCAGCTGTTCCATGGCCAGGCGTGTTATTCCCTCATTATTCCATTTTCAAGGAGCAGATAAAAGGTCCAGAGTTTATTTCAAGTGTGCTATTTGCATTTGGAATCTGTTGCTGTCAACTCTCAATATGAGATCCAAAGTGCTGTCACTATCAGTGAAGCAAGCCATCATTGGGCTGAAAAAAAACAAAACAAACCCATCAGAGAGATAGCAAAAACATTAGGTGTGGCCAAATCAACTGTTTGGAACATCCTTAAAAAGAGAGAACGCATCGGTGAGCTCAGCAACACCAAAAGACCCAGAAGACCACGGAAAACAACTGTGGTGGATGACCGAAGAATTCTTTCCCTGGTGAAGAAAACACCCTTCACAACAGTTGGCTAGATCAAGAACAATCTCCAGGAGGTAGGTGTATGTGTGTCAAAGTCAACAATCAAGAGAAGACTTCACCAGCGTGAATACAGCGGGTTCACCTTAAGATGTAAACCATTGGTGAGCCTCAAAATCAGGAAGGCCAGATTAGAGTTTGCTAAACAACATCTAAAAAAGCCTTCACAGTTCTGGAACAACATCCTATGGACAGATGAGACTAAGATCAACTTGTATCAGAGTGATGGGAAGAGAAGAGTATGGAGATGGAAAGGAACTTTTCATGATCCAAAGCATACCACCTCATCAGTGAAGCATGATGGTGATAGTGTTATGGTGTGGGCATGTATGGCTGCCAGTGGAACTGGTTCTCTTGTATTTATTGATGATGTGACTGCTGACAAAAGCAGCATCAAATTCAGCATAATGCTTCAGAACTCATTGGACGGCGCTTCACAGTGCAGATTGACAATGACCTGAGGCATACTGCAAAAACAACCAAAGAGTTTTTTTAAGGGAAAGAAGTGGAATGTTATGCAATGGCCAAGTCAATCACCTGACCTGAATCCGATTGAGCATGCATTTCACTTGCTGAAGACAAAACTGAAGGGAAAATGCCCCAAGAACAAGCAGGAACTGAAGACCGTTGCAGTAGAGGCCTGGCAGAGCATCACCAGGGATGAAACCCAGCATCTGGTGATGTCTATGCGTTCCAGACTTCAGGCTGTAATTGACTGCAAAGGATTTGCAACCAAGTTTAAAAAAGTGAAAGTTTGATGGATGATTGTTAATCTGTCCCATTACTTTTGGTCCCTTAAAAAGTGGGAGGCACATATACAAACTGTTGTAATTCCTACACCTTTCACCTGATTTTGGATGTAAATACCCTCAAATTAAAGCTGAAAGTCTGTAGTTAAAGCACATCTTGTTCTGTTCATTTCAAATCCATTGTGGCGGTGTATAGAGCCAAAAAGATTAGAATTGTGTCAATGTCCCAATATCTATGGACCTGTGTGTGTGCGTGTATATGTAAAATATATATAAAAATTAATATATAATGAGTCAACATTGGAAATGTTAAAGTTGTTGTAAAGGCAGAAGGTTTTTTATCGTAATGCATTTCATGCATTAAGGTAAAAAACCTGTGTACAGCAGCCCCTCTAATACTTACCTGAACCCTATCGTGATCCAGCGATGTTGCATGAGAGACTCAGCTGTCCAAGACTTTCCTTCCTCATTGGCTGAGACAGCAGCGAAGCACCATCGGCTCCCGGTGCTGTTAGTAAAAGTCAGTGAGCCAATGAGGGGAGAGAGGGGGCCGGGCCACGGCTCTGTGTCTGAATGGACACAGGGAGCCTTGGGTGTCCCCATGGCAAGCTCTTTGTTGTGGGGGCACTCAACAGGAGGGAGGGTCCAGGAGCGCAGAAGTGGGACCCCAGAAGAGGAGGGCCTGGGCTGCTCTGTGCAAAACCACTACACAGAGCACGTAAGTACAACATGTTTATGCTTAACAAAAAAGAGACTTTAATATCATTGAAACATGTAGAGCATACAAAATTATAGGCAAGTCAGCTATTGATAAAAAGAGAGGAAAAAAAAAGGAGGTTTAAGGCAGGATAGTGAGGGTAGAGGGAATGTAGGTGGTAAATTTAGTTAAACAATGGATCCTACCACTGCATATTAACTAAGTGTATGAAATGACTATACAGGGATATTCGTGTCTAAGCTGAGGGGATTATCTGATAGAGGTTGGTTTTCTACTATCAGTATCAGTAAGCTATGAATGCCAGTTGGCGTAGAATTTTGGCAGAATTTTGGCAGTTGAAGGTGAGCTTGTGCGAACATTTATTCAAACTGGCAATGATCATTAGGTGTGGTGATAACTTTCCCAATAGAAGGGGGGTGTACACGTTTCCACTTCCTAGCAATCGCCAGACTTATATCTATGGAAACATGAATCATGACAGATCATATGTTGGGGGGGGTGGGGGGGGTGGTGTTTGCCAGAGGCAAGAGCCCATGCCAAGTAAGACCGCTTGAGGAGCAGGAGAAAATGTGGAGTGTGTGACAGGTGATGAAACAAGCCACATCTGGAGTGTTTAGGACAATTCCACCAAATGTGAAAGAGAGATCTGTATTGACCACAGTTCGTCCAACAGTTTGGTGAGATGGAAGTGATGATTACTGAACTGCAAAAAACATGTACATCATGTTGGAATGCGCTATAAAAAACACATTGTACCATACACATTGCTTGCAGTACATCGAGTGTGAACAAACCCCGAATGTGCGTTATTGCCACACAGGCCCGGACTGGCCATAGGGCACACTGGGCATATACCCGGTAGGCCAGGGCCACATGTCATTTTGTGTCCCGACTCTGACTCCATAGGCAGATGCTTGGACCGACCCTGCTCACCTGCCACCGGCCTCTGTGCGGCCGGCTCCATTGAGAGAGCCGCATGTCCTTCTGGTCGGGTCCCCAGTCTCCACTCTGAAGGCAGCTGGGCTGCTCCTTGTGCCGGCGCCGCTCACATGGCCTTCCTGCTGCCGTCCAGCCTCCTGTTCAGCTCAGGGGGGTGGAAATGAAGTCAGGTGACCGTGAAGGGGGAGGAGCTGGGGGAGTCCTCTTCTGCAGCCGCAGACACCAGGGCCTAGACTACTAAAAAAGTAAGTGGCAGTATGCCATTGCCAGCCTGCCTGCCAAAAATGCCATGTTTTACACAATTTTTGATGAAAGCATGCTTTGGTCAGTCTCTTTTACACATGTGAGTGATGCTGACCTAAGGGTAGAAGGTAAAGTGATGGCATCAGTCAGACATTGTGTGAGAGAGGGACAGTTCTTGGGCCCAAAAGGTGTCCTGCATTGAGCCTAGGTTCACATTGGGCCGATTTGGCATGCGATTTAACATGTCAAATCGCATGCAAAATTGGTGGCTATTGCCGGCAATGGCACCTTCCGAATCGGTGCAATGCCGACTTTGCGGCACCGAACCAATTCCCAAAAGTAGTTCCTGTACTACTTTTAGTAACTTCGGGGGCGATTTGACAGCAATCTGTGCGGGTTTATGCACAGATGTCAAATTGCCCCCCGAAGTCAGACTGCATTGCTGGTTTAAAATCATGCGAGTTCAGCTGAACTTGCGCAATTTCTTACCCGCATCAGTGTGAACCTGGACTTAAAGTTTTATATATGATTATTTTTTTTTTTTTTTTTAACACTGCACTGCACTTACCCAGCCAGTACTAAATATATCACAATAAGCCTAGGTTCAGACTTCTGCGGTATGGGAACCAGTGTGATTCCAGCGCCGGTCCCTGCATCGCATCTTTCTCGCAGGCAGTTCACACTGCCTTCTGTAAACCGCTGTGGGTGCAGGTGCCAATCGCATGCAATGTATGATATCGCACTAATATGAACCTGGGCTTAATAGCAATAAAGTTGATCAAAAAAAAGTTAAAGGTGCAGCGTTGAGAAAAGAAAAAATTTTAATAAAGAAAATTACAAAATGGGGGGGGGGGGAGAATTGAAAGTTCCCCCATGCTCACGTTTAAACGCACATGTGAGTCCCGCGTGCATATGTAAACGGCGATCGCACCACACATGTCAGGTATTGCCACAAACATCAGAGCGAGAGCCATTATTCTAGCACCAGACCTCCTGTGTAACTCTAAACTGGTAACTTGTAAAGACTTTAAAAGCATTGCCTATAGAGATTTTTAGGTAACGTAATTTGGCCCTGTTCCGTGGGCGGGCGCAATTTTAAAGTGTGACATGTTTGGTATCTATTTACTCAGTGTAACATTATCTTTTATAATTTACCAAATAATTGGGTATTATATTGTGTTGTGCATTAAAAACCATTAAAGTGTATTTAAAAAAAAAAAAAAAAAAAAAGCATTTGAAAAAACGCTGCACAAATATCGTCTGACATAAATAAATGCACATTACAGTGACTGAAGCAGGCTAAATATAACTAAAATACATTGAGAAATGGGTTGCCATTATTTGTAATTTGGTTTAAAAAAAAAAAAGAAATGGGCTGCTCAGCTTAGAATGCCCGGGCCTATTTTTTTGTCCCAGTCCGGGCCTGTTACCACAAGTACCTCCCTGGCATTTGTTAAATGAATGGAGTCAGCTTTCTAGTTAAGTATGCTATGAGTTAATTTTTATGATTGACCAGTTTCAGTCTGAACATCTGGTGAGGTTTGTTTTCTGATCCTGGTAAACAAACCAAGGAAAAGACTAGTACGCAAGATCATCCTGACATTGAGGGCAGGAAAGAATTCTAACCTTTAATGTTTGCAATGTTTCTGTTTTTGCCTGCTGCTTTGTACATTGTTACATGTAGTTCACAAGCGTTAAAATGCACCTTGATACATGGCAACACGCGATGCGTGTTGACATTAAATGCAAAGTACATTGCAGCACATGTTAACATGCATCATTTGACGTGCATTTTTATGTGTTACAAATGATTTGAATGAAAATAAAGACATTAGGGAAACATGCACATAAATACAGATGTCTGAATGGGCCCTTAAGCTGTTTGCAGCTACTTGTTTGGTCCAACCATTATTCTATAGCTCCAGGATCTCAAATTTTTTTTTCTTTTACTTTTTACTTTTTTAAATTTTTTATAAAGGTATCTTACGTGGTCCCAAAAGACTGAGGACTTTCTTCCCTATATGCAAATAAAAACAAATACATTTCTTTTAGAACATAGTGTGCTGGTGAGCTTTCCATCAATTTTAAGGGACAAATCTCCAAAACTCGCCTCTGTACTTGCAAAGAAAGGACAGTTACACAATGTGAGCATATCAAACACAAACGATATAGAGTTTAATTGGCAGAATAAGGCGGCTTTACACTGATCTGCTGCGGTTTGGCCCAGTGTACTGAAGGTTTTAGTGCAAGTTAACCTCACTTTACCACACACTGGTGGATGCGGTGGTTTTGGTCCATTTTCTGAAAGTGTCCTTCATGTTGAGGGAAAATTCCCTTGCAAAATGAACAGCCTATTTTTCTTTAGTAAATCAACCATGCGAGTTTCTGTCCTAAAACTGTGTGTGTGTACGCTATTCTGTGCGTTTCCTCTGATCTTCTGTGGTGGTTTGCCTTGGTGTTCCGCCCCTGGCCATCTAAGCAGTCATGTGACTCTGGATCCAACAATAGAGTTAACTAGAAAATTAATTTCCTGGAGAAAATGAGTGGGAATGCTGAATTGCTAAAGCTACCTGGATGAATAGCTTAAATCCGTAAGAAAAAGAGAGAAAGTTGAAGTGAGAATAGTTGGAAAAGTAGGAAAGGTTTTAAAATAAACATGAATTTCATTAAAAAAGTTTAACACCACCACTAATGTATGAAAGATGTGGAATATTTAAAGGTTTTTGAAAAGCTTTTTGATCATTAATTCCTCTCACCTAATCAATGAGAGACAGTGTAAGAGAACCCTTCAAACAAGCCTTAATAAATCCACAACAGTACATGCTATGGAAACAGTGACTTCACCGTTAGAGACACGTGCCCTTTGTGAATGTATCGGTATAAAATTTATGTTGATAAACTTAAAAATGTGGGCATGTCAGCGATTTAAAATGTGGGAAATATGAAGAGTTTTATACAGGACAGTCAATGGAAGAAAGTGTAGAACTCTTGTCATTTGGAAGCTCAACTAGCCAAAAGTAAAAGGCGTATTACAACACTGAGCACATTGCCTGAAACTAGACAAAAATACCTACGTTTTGATGTATAAATCGTGTATGACAAGTAGATCTTGTGGGCGTGAGAGCAATTTATAGAGAAGCAACTAAGATAATTTTTTTTTTTAAGGCTCTGTGCTCTAGCTATGACATCATCCACTCTAAGCAGCCCAATACACACTGTCTTTTTTTTTTTTTTTTTAATCCAACAAACTATTTCTGGTAGACAGAGATAACAGAAATATGATAATGTGTACAGATAGCTCTGAAATACAGCATAAGCTTTGTGGTGGGTAGAATTCACTTTTACAACAAAACATAGACATTCATGCCGGTACACACTCTGTTTAACTACTAGGCGCCCGCGCTATAGCCGAAAGACGGCTACAGCGCGGACTCCAATTGCCGGGAGGGCGTCCCTGGACGTCGTCCTGTTTACTTCCGCATTGCGCGCTCCCGCGGGCGCGCATCGCGGAAGTTTTGTGCTGGCCGTGTCCCTCGGACACAGCCAGTCACAGATCGCCGTAAACGGCCAATGACAGCGGCCGTTTACAGTGCGATCGCTCTACCAATGAGAGAGGATCTCATATATAAACATATGAGATCATCTCTCATCGCCGGCTCTCCCACCTCACACAGAGACAGCGTGTGAGGAGGGAGAGCGAACCGCTGCTGCGGTAAGTGTAAAAAAAAAAAAAATAAAAGTGTCCCCACTGTTATCTGCCCCTGCCATCTGTCCCCAATGCCATGTATAAATGCCATCTGTCATCAGTGCCACATAGTGCCATTTGTCATCAGTGCCACCTGTCAGTGTCACGTGCCATCTGTCATCAGTGTCACGTGTCATCAGTGCCATCTGTCATCAGTGTCACCAGTGCCACGTATCAGTGCCATCTGTCATCAGTGCCACGTATTAGTGCCATCTGTCATCAGTGCCATCTGTCATTGGTGCCACGTGTCATCAGTGCCACATATTAGTGCCATGTGTCATCTGTCATCAGTGTCACGTGTCATCAGTGCCATCTGTCATCAGTGTCACCAGTGCCACGTATCAGTGCCATCTGTCATCAGTGCCACGTATTAGTGCCATCTGTCATCAGTGCCATCTGTCATTGGTGCCACGTGTCATCAGTGCCACATATTAGTGCCATCTGTCATCAGTGCCATTTGTCATCAGTGTCACGTGTCATCAGTGCCACGTATTAGTGCCATCTGTCACTAGTGTCACGTATTAGTGCCATCTGTCATCAGTGCCATCTGTCGTCAGTGCCACGTATCAGTGCCATCTGTCATCAGTGCCACATCAGTGCCACGTATCAGTGCCATTTGTCATCAGTGCCACGTCAGTGTCACATGTCATTGTCCTGGTTCTCCAGGGCCTTCAAAAGTGTAATAGGTAGTCAACAAGTCAGATGTGTAATTTATGCTCCTAGAACACGTGATGGTGCTCCCTGCATGTTGGGCCTCTCTATGTGGCCAGGCTGTGAAAAAGTCTCACACGTGGTATCGTAATACTCAGGAGGAGTATCAGAATGTATTTTGGGGTGTCATTTGTGGTATACACATGCCATTTGAGAGAAATAACCTATTACAATGACAATTTTGTGGGGAAAAAAAAAAAATCTTCATTTTGCAAAGAATTGTGGGAAAAAATGACAACATCAAAAACCTCACCATGCATCTTACTAAATACCTTAGAATGTCTACTTTCAAAAAAGGGGTCATTTGGGGGGTATTTGTACTTTCCTGACTTGTTCGGGTGGCAAGAAATGAGATGGGCCATCAGTACTTCAGATGTGATCAATTTTTTATGATTTGCACCATAACTTGTAGACTCTCTAACTTTCACAAAGACCAAATAATATCCACTAATTTGGGTTATTTTTACCAAAGATATGTAGCAGTATAAATTGTGGCCAAAATTTATGAAGAAAAATTACTAATTTGCAAAATTTTATCACAGAAACAAAGAAAAATGCGTTTTTTTTTCAAAATTTTCGGTCTTTTTTCATTTATAGCGCAAAAAATAAAAAACCCAGAGGTGATCAAATACCACCAAAATAAAGCTCTATTTGTATGAAAAAAAGGACAAAAAATTCATTTGGGTACAGTATTACATGACTGAGTAATTGTCATTCAAAGTGTGAGAGCGCTGAAAGCTGAAAATTGGTCTGGTCACGAAGGGGGTTTAAGTGCCCAGTTGTCAAGTGGTTAATCAATAAAATTTCCTGAAATGATCCCTAAACTTGAACAGCTTTTTCACAAAAACTGTAAAAGATATATGTAGCACTAACCCCCGAAGGAGCTGCTGATTTATATCGGGTTGTTACCGTCACCTCTTTACCTGTAATTTCACCAATACCAGAACTTAGAGTCTGTGTTGAGCTTTGTATCTGACAATGTAGGCACCAGTCACTTCAGTACTTTTTCAATGCTTTAATAGGAGATAACTTGAAGTAGCAGTAAAGAGGTAGAAGAGGAGTTGCAGGAAAGTTCAAATACCTTTTCTTTAGGTCACTGAGGAATTGAAATCTCGTGAACGAATGTACCTTCAGTCCAAGATTAAATCTTTGCCCACCCGGATAGGTCTCTCTCACTGACCTAGCAGCCGGAGCGTAGCACAAAGTCTCTGCCACAGACTTGGTAAGAACAATTCAACTGTACGATCCTCTGCCACAGGACGTAGTAATTTAAGATGAACAGCAACACAGTACCAGAACCTTTAAGCTGACCCAGCAGTACTTGTGTGGTAGATTAGATTAAGATGTGTCCTCTAATTGAGTCACCAGGCCCCTCTCGAGATACCAGCCTTCCGCACGGTCCTCTCCAAAGATGGGTCATCCCCTGGGTCTTCTCAATTGTCCGGCTTCTTCCCGCAGGACTGACGGCACAGGACCATCTCCGTAGCAGTAGGCCCTAGACAGGCTTCTGGGCCCACTTGCACAGCTGCAGCAACGCAACCCTCCGGCCTGGTGGGCCACGAGGTAGAACTTCCCGTCACATACCTTTAAGGCCAGGGGGGCTAGCAGGAAAAAAGAAAAATGGCGTCTTCTCCTTAAGTACCCTCTCCCAGAATGCACGGCAGGTGACCACCTTTGCCGAGTTGCCTCCGAGAAAGAAGAGCACTCAATATACCTCAGCTTGTTGCTTTTCCAACACTGACCTATGGTGACGACACCTACAGGTGACAGTGTGGAACTGCACGCAACACAGCCAATGCTGGAACAGAGGCTAATTTAGCCATACATTAAATTTGAACTATGTACAGAACAGATGACCCACTAAATTTACATATAAGCGGTAGATTAGAAATCTACCAGCGCTACAGATATCAAACTGAAAAGATATAGCCAGATAGCGGAATATTTTGTGAACGTTTTTAAAGTTTGGCGTCTGTAGGTGAAAGTATGAAGGAGCTGAAGCAGTCCCACTAAAAGAAAATCACACTCCCTCCTCCATGCTTGATAGTTCGGCGTCACACTCTAAGGAACCATTATTTTGCCAACTCAACGAGGTACAAAAACCCTGCCTCATTTTTGATCTGAAGAAGCTAAAATATATTTTAGATTTACGATCTTTTTTGTGCATGCAGTATGTTAGTAGTAATAATAAAAATTGCCACTAAAGCACATTTTAAGAATGTTACTCAACATTTCAAATTCCTGATATGTGCCTACTGTACCATGTACTTGTGAGGAAAAGTATCCCTTTTCTCTTTGTATTGCTTTGTTTGTGTGAAATCCCTCATGTTCATGCCAGTCCCTCTGCTTTCCTATTAAAAAATGACCACACTAGGCAGATGAGCACAGTGTGGTCAGCTTTCTGGCTGTGCTGGGTACTCAGCCTGCTCTCCTCCAATCAACAAGCTTGTGCTGACACCCCCCCCTTTGCAAAGCCATTCAATGGGAACAGTCCACTACTGTTTCTCCTTTCAATCTGAGCTCCTTATACACATGAGAGCAGAGTACATGTGATCATTTATAAATTAAAAAATAAAAAGGAGAGAGAAAAATAAAAAAAAATATTATATGTATGAGGTGGGAGTGTCATGGTCTGGGGCTGCTGGCACCAGGGAGCTACAGTTCATTGAGGGAACCATGAATGCCAACATGTACTGTGACATACTGAAGCAGGGCATGATCCCCTCCCTTTGGAGACTAGGGCAGTATTCCACCATAACGACCCCAAACACACCTCCAAGATGACCACTGCCTTCCTAAAGAAGCCGAGGGTAAAGGTGATGGACTGGTCAAGCATGTCTCCAGACCTAAACCCAATTGTGCATCTGTGGGGCATCCTCAAATGGATGGTGGAGGAGCGCAAGGTCTCTAACATCCACCAGCTCCATGATGTCGTTGTGGAAGAGGACTCCAGTGGCAACCTGTGAAGCTCTGGTGAACTCCATGCCCAAAAGGGTTAAGGCAGTGCTGGAAAATAATGGTGGCCACACAAGATATTGACTTTGGGTCCAATTTTGGACATTTTCACTTAGGGGTGTACTCACTTTTGTTGCCAGCGGCTTAGACCTTAATGGCTGTGTGTGAGTTATTTTGAGGGGACAGCAAATTTACACTGTTATACAAGCTGTACACTCACTACTTTACCTTTTGTAGCAAAGTGTAATTTCTTCAGTTTTGTCACATGAAAAGATATATAATAAAAATGTGAGGGGTGTGTATGTGTGTTACATAGTTAGGTTGAAAAAAAGACACAAGTCTATCCAGTTCTACCATAAAAAAATAAATAAAATTAAAAAATATCGTACAATCCAATATACCCAATTCTCTACCCACAGTTGATCCAGAGGAAGGCAAAAAACCCCAGCAGAGCATGCTCCAAATTGCTACAGCAGGGGAAAAATCCCTTCCTGATCCCCCAAGAGGCAATCGGATTTTCCCTGGATCAACTTTACCTATAAATGTCAGTACCCAGATATATTATGTACATTTAGGAAAGTATCCAGGCCTTTCTTAAAGCAATCTACTGAGCTGGCCAGAACCACCTCTGGCGGGAGTCTATTCCACATTTTCACAGCTCTTATGCCCCGTACACACGGTCGGACATTGATCGGACATTCCGACAACAAAATCCTAGGATTTTTTCCAACGGATGTTGGCTCAAATTTGTCTTGCATACAAATGGTCACACAAAGTTGTCGGAAAATCCGATCGTTCTGAACGCGGTGACGTAAAACACGTATGTCGGGACTCTAAACGGGGCAGTAGCCAATAGCTTTCATCTCTTTATTTATTCTGAGCATGCGTGGCACTTTGTGCGTCGGATTTGTGATCGGAAATTCGGACAATGGATTTTGTTGTCGGAAAATTTTATAGCCTGCTCTCAAACTTTGTGTGTCAGAAAATCCGATGGAAAATGTGTGATGGAGCCTACACACGGTCGGAATTTCCGACAACAAGGTCCTATCACACATTTTCCATCGGAAAATCCGACCGTGTGTACGGGGCATTACTGTGAAGAAACCTTTCCTGTATTTGGAGATGAAATCTCTTTTCCTCTAGACGTAAAGAGTGCCCCCTTGTCCTCTGTGTTGACCGTAAACAGAGTAACTCAACCCCAAGTTCACTATATGGACCCCTTTATATATTTTAACATGTTGATCATATCCCCCCCTTAAGCTCCTCTTCTCAAGAGTGAATAAATTATGTTCCTCTAATCTTTCCTCATAGCTGAGCTCCTCCATGCATCTTATCAGTTTGGTTGCCCTTCTCTGCACTTTCTCCAGTTCCTCGATATCCTTTTTGAGAACTGGTGCCCAAAACTGAACTGCATATTCCAGATGAGGTCTTACTAATGATTTGAACAGGGGCAAAATTCTCTCTCTCTCTCCCTCTCTCTCTCTCTCTCCCTCCCTTGCTCGCTTTGGAAACCACAGCATGGCATTGCATGTTATTATTGAGCTTATGATCTACCAAAACCCCCAGATCCTTCTCTATTGTGGATTCCCCCAGTTGTATACCCCCCAGCATGTATGATGCATGCATATTCTTAGCCCCCAAGTGCATAACTTTACATTTCCTGACAGACTCCATGGCAGCCTACGTGTGGGTTAACCCCGCCTCCTCTCCAATGCTATAGGACCCCATTCCCATAAATGAGTGCTCACCACTAGCTACTGCGTTCCTTTTTTGTCCTCCTCTATGGACCTACACATGCTGTTCGCATCAAGATTGATTGAATCCAAGATTGGCATACCTGTGCGGTGCAGCTCAAAAAGCCCAGCTATGAGCGGGCGAGTAGCTTAAAGAGGCTTGAATGTTCCCCCTTGGTGGATGGGTGGTCGCCTCTGTATGCCCGGCGGACAGTTCTCATCAACGGCTGGCAAGGTCTGTGGCTGTTTTCTCATACTCCATGGCAGTATTTCTATGTGTTGTCTGTATTTTCCCTGGTGGTCCAGTGTGTCCTATCCCCCTCATGGCGGCTGGTTCGCGTGCGTTCCAGCCCGCCACGGCACTTCCGGGTTGCGGCAGTCTCCGCCGCTGGCACCTGCGCTGTAGCCACCCTGAGAGCGAGGTTTGGCTCGCGCATGCGCAGTACGGCGGCTCGTTCGTCGTCCGCGCAGGCGCCGTACGGCGGTTCCCCTTTGCGCGTGCGCAGTAGGGGATAATGATGTCACGGGCGGGGAATTTAAATTCCGCCCTCCTGTCCTGTTGAGTTGGGATCTCCCTTGGTAGGGAAAGGAGGAGCGGATCCCTGCTGGTCTCCAGGTGAGTGGTGGAAACCTCTGCAAAAAAAAAAAAAAAAAAAAAAAGAGCAAAATAATGGAAAATGTTCTTTTATCATTATATATGTTTATCTAAATATATATACTTATGCGGCTGGAAGTTGTTTTTCCTTTGCCTTGAATATACATTGGTACATGCTTTGTGCATATTAAAAAAAAAAAAAAAAAAAAAAAATGAGGCAAGCAGAGTTTTTTCTTTTCTCTAAAAACCTTTTCATATTTGATGCCTAGGTTTTCTTAGACCATTATCCCTGCAGACTATTAAAGTGACATTTCGTGTCCCTGGTTATGGACAATTCACCGCCTTTAAGTGGCCAGCCCTCACGCACAAGGTATGTGCTCGTGAGGGGAGGGGATGAGATTTATGCACATTATTGTCGTGCTGATACCATGTTCTGCCTTTCTTCTCTCCCCTTCCACTATTTTTTCTCTTCCCAGCCCTTCTAGGTCGGACCCGCTAAATGCGGTCCAGAATGCCAATGACCTTGCCAAGCCACAATACAATTCATCTTCATCCAGACGAGACTCACAGTCCGGATCCCACCAGAGGAGACGCTCTCGTTCCTCCTCAAGACACCGCTCCCACCGCTATGACAGCCGCTTAGACCACAGAGCCTGCTGGGGATGTAGGACACGAGTTCCGGAGGGCAAGTCCTTATGTGACCGTTGTTTTGCCCGTGCGGTTGGGGAAAGAGAGACGGAAAACCAGCGTTTAGAGTCTCTTGTGAAACGAGTGGTACAGCAATCCCTAATGGAGAGGGAAGCACCTCGCACATTGAGCCAGTCTACCACCGCGTCTGGCCCGCCGGCGGAAGAGGCCCGCGATGATCCGGGTACTTCGCAGCCCTATATTACCTCTCCTGACTCCTCAGAGGATGAGTCTATTAATGAGGAGGTCATTGGAGGGTTCGACTTCGCGATGGTTTCCCCTTTAAATCAAAGCAATCAAGGAAGCCTTGAAGTGGGAAGACCCTTCCACTCCCCCAGCCAAGCAGAAAAAATTCTTCAAGCACCTGGGGAGAGAACGCGCAAACTTTCCGCTCCTTCCAGAGCTAAAGGAAATCATTGAGGAAGAATGGAGTAAAACAGAGAAAAAATCCTCCATGTCTAATAAAACCTCCAGATTGTACCCCTTCAAGTCAGAAGAAGTAAAGAATTCGGAGAATACTCCCCTTGTGGACGCAGCTCTTATGCGTCTGGCCAAACATGTGACTCTTCCTCTAGAAGACGCAGTATCTTTTAAAGATGGGCTCGAGAGGAAGATAGACCTAGATCTAAAAAGAATCTATGGGCTCGCGGGTATGGCCTGTAAACCAGCCCTGGCATTAGCGGCCATGTCTAAGGCCATGGAGGCCTGGACGGAGAACGTGTCAGAAGAACTGGCTGGAAGTTCAGCAGCCGCAGAGCTGAAGCTTGCAGCGGTCTTCCTGGGGGAGGCGTCCATTGACCTGATCCGCCTTCTGGCTCGTATTATGCTGTCCTCAGTTACGGCCAAGAGAGCCCTCTGGTTGCGTCCCTGGCTTGCGGACCCTGGTTCTAAGCAAGCGTGGTGTAAAATCCCGTTTGAGGGGTCCTCACTGTTTGGCAATAAGCTTGACGATGCCATTACGCGAGCCACAGGTGGCAAATCGGGTTTTCTTCCCCAGGACAGGCGCATGCTGGGTCGAAAGAAGCCCCAGTTCAGAAGACGAAGTCCGGAGCGCTCCAGGGAAGCATGCTCCTACAAGCCTGGCCGGGACTTTAGGAAGAATTGGAGCAGAGGGCAGTCATCCTTCCGCAAACCCGTTAAAAATCAAACGTCCAGTGCTCGTGATCAGGCTAAATCTTTTTGAGGTTACGCCCGCCCAGGCGGGCCGGGTGGGGGCTCGTCTGCTCCTCTTCCGGCACGTCTGGGTGGCCTCGATCTCAGACTTCTGGGTCATAAGGACGGTCTCGTCAGGCCACAGATGGGCCTTTTCCAGGACTCCGCACCCAAGGTTCGTCTCCACTCTTCTCCCTCGGGCAGAGGATCAGAAACAAATTTTGCTGTCCTATGTGGACCTCCTGAAAATTCAAGGAGCAGTAGTACATGTACCACAGGACGAATGGTTTCAGGGGATATACTCCCCTCTCTTCCTAGTTCAAAAAAAGGGGGGCTCTTGGCGCCCAGTCATAGACCTCACATATCTCAACGGATTCATAGAGAATGGAAGGTTCAAGATGGAAACCTTGGTGACCATTCAGAGAGCCATACAACCAGGCGACTGGATGATATCAATCGACCTGAAGGACGCTTATTTCCACGTTCCAGTGGAAAAAGAATTTCACAAATACCTCCGCTTTCACATTGGGTCAGATCATCTTCAATTTATTTGCCTCCCCTTCGGGCTGACAACGTCCCCCCGGGTCTTTTCAAAGGTCCTCCTAGCTACGGTGGCACTAATAAGATCCAAAGGGGTACATCTTTACTACTACCTGGACGACCTGCTGGTGCTGTCCCAGAGCAGGGAGCAGTTGCTGGTCCACCGGGATCAAGTAATCTCCACTCTGTCCAACTTCGGGTGGCTCCTAAACATAGAAAAGAGTCAACTGAGCCCAACTCAGCGTCTAATATATCTGGGAGCCCAGTTCGATACAATGGCAAACACTATCTCCCTTCCACTACAGAAAATTCCTACAGTTCGAGACAGAGTCTCCCGGGCTCAACATGCACGGCAAATGAAAGCCTCTCAGTGCCTGAAAGTCGTTGGCACGATGGTTTCTACGACTCCCATGGTCAAATGGGCCTTATGGAGATTGCGTCCCTTCCAGTCAGGCCTCCTACGGCAATGGAAGTCACGGGACAAGAATCAGGTCATCCGCATAACATCTACAATGAGAAACAGCCTCTTCTGGTGGCTTCAGCGCAAGAACCTCCTGACTTGCCACTCCATCGCTCCCATCTCCTGGGTGATGGTCACGACCGATGCCAGCGGTACCGGTTGGGGAGCCCTTTGTGGGTCGAACCTGGCCCAAGGCAAGTGGGAAACATGTCTCCCCAACCCAGGGTCGAATGTCTTGGAACTTCGTGCGGCCTGGTGTGCCCTACAGTTCTTCTCTCATCTCCTGATGGGGGAGTCAGTGCTGTTGAGAATGGACAACACCACAGCAGTATCATATGTGAAGAGGCAAGGGGGTACTCGGAGTCCCACACTCCTTCGGGAAGTCGAGCCCATCCTATCGTGGGCGCAGAAATACCTTGCCAACATCTCGGCAGTCTTTGTCCCAGGCGTCCAAAACACTCAAGCAGACTTCCTGTCACGGACCGAGTTGGACAACAACGAGTGGTCTCTCCACATAGAGACGTTCAGGTGGATCTTGTCACTAAAGACCGATCCCGAAGTAGATCTGTTTGCTTCCCCCTGCAATCGCAAGCTGAAGAAGTTCTACACCCGGGGGCTCTGCAGTCAAGCCATCGGGACAGATGCCTTGACGGATCAGTGGAGGTTCAAGCGGGCATACGCCTTTCCGCCACTGCCAGTTATGCTGAGATTCCTGCAGAGGCTCCGAGCGGAGCCAGTGGAAGTGGTGACAATAGCTCCCTACTGGCCGAACAGGCCCTGGTTCCCTCTCCTGGTCCAGCTCAGCTGTCGGGACCCAGTGCCTCTCCCTCTCAGACCGGACCTTCTTTCTCAAGGGTCAGTCCTGCACCCTTGTCCTGCGGTGCTGAGACTGATGGTCTGGTTCTTGAGAGGGAGAGGCTGGAATCCCTAGGTTGTGCCTCAGAAGTAATATCCACTCTCATGAGCTCGAGAAGATCCAGTACAAATAAAGTCTATGGAAGGATCTGGTCCAAATTCGTGGAGTTCTGCTTTCCTCAGGGCAGGTCTTTTAGACATCCAGAAGTCCAGGACGTTCTCAGTTTCCTCCAAACGGGCCTAGATTTACATCTATCTGTCAGCTCTCTGAGAGTCCAAGTTTCGGCCTTCTCCGGCACTTCATGGGCAGTTCATCCTCTGGTTAGACAATTTTTCCGAGGCGCATCGAGACTCAAGCCCCAGAGAAAGCCTAGGTTCCCCAAATGGGACCTTCCATTAGTCCTTGACTCGATCTCTGGACTCAGTACTTCGGGGCCCTCCCCGCTCCCTATCAAGGTCTTTTCAGCAAAGGTGGCCTTCTTAGTGGCCATTACCTCAGCCAAAAGGGTCTCTGAAATTGCATCACTTGGTCACGAAGAACCCTTCCTAACGTTTTTCCCGGACCGGGTAGTCCTAATTCCTATGCTGGGTTCCAACCCAAAAGTGTCTTCAGTATTCCACGTCAATCAAGAGATCGTTTTACCTACATTTAGGACCCCAGGGTCCACTGAGAATCACCCTCTAGATGTGGGCGAAGCTATTAAAGAATATCTCAAAGTTACTTCTCCCTTTAGACGTTCTAGTCATCTCTTCGTGCTTCACTCAGGCAGCAATATAGGGAAGAAAGCCTCAACCAGGACTATCGCGTCCTGGATCGTACAGACCATACAACAGGCATATAGGGCTAAGGGCTTGGCTCCTCCAAAGGCGGTGACAGCCCATTCCACCAGAGGAATGGCAGCCTCGTGGGCAGCGGCTCGACATGTGGCTCCAGATACCATCTGCAAGGCAGCTTCATGGGCTTCTATTCATACCTTCATGTTGCATTATTGTATAGAGCCTGCCTCTCTATCCTCTGTAAACTTTGGGTTACAAATCCTATCGACCGATAGGACAAATTAAAATTTATGTTTTGATCATGCATACCCACCCGTGTGGTTGGCTAGTTATTTCCCACACGTAGGCTGCCATGGAGTCTGTCAGGAAAAAGGACAATTTATTATCAAATACTTACCGTAATTTTCCTTTCCTGATGGACTCCATGGCAGATGGAGTTCCCACCCATTGGTCAACGAGTAGGCTAGTTACGGAACGCAGTAGCTAGTGGTGAGCACTCATTTATGGGAATGGGGTCCTATAGCATTGGAGAGGAGGCGGGGTTAACCCACACGTAGGCTGCCATGGAGTCCATCAGGAAAGGAAAATTACGGTAAGTATTTGATAATAAATTTTCCTTTTTCTCAACATTAAACCTCATCTGCCACATAGTCACCCAATTAGACAGTGTATTGAGGTCGGCTTGTAAATTGGAGACATCCTGTAAGGACGTTATCACTTTCGAGCCATTGTGGATCATTCGGGGCTGTGTCAATACCATCCCCATTATGGACATGAGCTCCCCCATACTCCTTTATATACACAGAGCTGAAGAAAATATTTAATAAATTAGCCTTCTCTTTGTCCCCAGTCACCCACTCTAGATTTTTATGTAAAGGGCCTACGTGCTCAGACCTGACCTTTTTACTATTAATATATTTGAAGAATTTTTGGGGGTTTGTCCTACTATCCTTTGCAATCTGTCATTCGTTTTTCATCCTTGATTTCCTTTTTACATATTCTGTTAAATTCTTTGTAACATTTAAATGCCACTAGTGTTCCTTCATTTTTATATTTTTTAAAAGCTCTTTTCTTATGGTTTTATAGATTTTTTTTTTTAACTTTGATCGTGAGCCACATAGGTTTTATTTTTAGCCTTTTAAACTTATTGCCCATGGGAATATACTTTGCAGTGAGGTCCCAAACAGTCTTTTTGAAGAATTCCCATTTCTGTTCTGTGTTTATCAATGCCAATATTCCCTCCCAGTCTAAGTCCTGGAGAGCAGCCCTCATCCTTGGAAAATTTGCTCTCTTGCTCTCTTGAAGTTTAAGTGTTTTTTTTTATCTTTCCCGTATGTATTTCTTGTTTACAGCTAACCTCAAATGAAATCATGTTATGATCACTTCTACCCAGGTGTTCCTTTATCTGAACATTAGTAATAAGCTCTGCATGGTTTGAGATTACTAGGTTCAACAGAGCTTCATTCCTAGTTGGGGCCTCAATAAACTGGACCATAAAATTGTCTTGTAATAGGTTTATAAATTTTTGCCCTTTAACTGTCCCAGCAGTGGGATATTTATACTTTTTTGTGTGTTTTTATATATTTTGTAATATCTTCTTCTTTATTGACATATATATTTATTTTGCTAGCCCTTAAACCACAGTTTTTTTTTTTTTGTTTTGTTTTGTTTCTAGCATTTTAAAAATATTGCCTCAGGGAATGTAATGTGTATGTATGTAAAATAATTAAGAAACACCTCCCTGTTTTTTGTCAACATTTCTCACATTTTGTGTTTTAGAGAGCAACCAAAATATAGTGCTTTTGATATTCCATTATGTTCTTGTTCTTGCAGTATATTAACTGAGATCATATTAAATGTCCCCTTGTGAACAGCTATGTTGGCAGTAAAATTATGCCTCAGCTGCTAACTCCTCCCCTCACTGTAATATATGCATGGAACACAAATATCAAACAGTATAGTGCAGCTATTTCCCTAAACACACACACACATATATATTCAAATGCATATGTAACATATAAATAAAACAAAAAAAAACGATGCTTGTGAATTGTACAGCTTGCAAAATATTATCTTTCAGGATGACTAAGTGTAATTTCTTGCAAACAAAAATTTGTATGTTTTAATGCACAAAAGTCTCCTTTTTATATGATGCAATATATTCTTAAGGAATTTTGTTTGCAAAAAAATGGAAAATTTGTCATCCATACTTACCGTAATTTTCTTTTCCTGGCTCTGCCTCAGGACAGCACAACCTCAGGTCAACCCAGCCTCTTGACTCCGTATAGGACACCCCTGTATAGACAGATAAAATGCAGGCAGTACCTGGTGGAGTTGTTCTTATGAATTGCTTGCGATAGTCCAGGGAGGGTGTGTGCTGTCCTGAGGCAGAGCCAGGAAAGGAAAATTACGGTAAGTATGGATGACAATTTTCCTGGCTCAGCCTCATGCCAGCACAACCTCGGCACCTAACTAGCACACACAAAGGGAGGAAAACGAAAACTCAGACACCAGGTGCTGCCAAAAGTAAAATTTATTAACATCTAGACAGAGCAGAAGACAGTACAGAAGTTCCCATGAGACCTAACTGGGAAGATGCTACATCTAGTTTGTAATGTTTAATGAAAGTATTAGGGGAACTCCAGCTCGCTGCCTTACAGACCATGTCCGCTGATGCCTTGCACCAGGCCGCCCAAGAGTATGAGACAGCTCTTCCAGTGAATATGTCGTGTGAATTGTCTTCACCACCCACTATGAAATTACCCTTGAGGGGCTGGCATGCCCCCCTGGGGCCACTTGGATATATAAAAAGAGCTTCAGACTTTCGAAACGCTTCCGTTCTTTCCAAATATTTCTGCAACATGGTCTTCAGGTCTAACTTGTGTAAACCCAACCCTTCCGGGTCTATAGGTGGCGGTGGAAAGGCTGGAAGTACCGACTGCCAATTAAACTGGAACTCCAAAGAGACTATAGGCAGGAATGGAGAAGTCCCTTTCAGAAGCCATGCAGTCAAGGCTAGGTGGGCTGGATAGTACAAACAGGAGTGTCTGGATCAAGGACAGAATAAGAACACCTGCACCAGGTACTGCCTGCCTTTTATCTGTCTCTACAGGGGTGTCCTATATGGGGTCAAGGGGCGGGGTTGACCCGAGGTTGTGCTGGCATGAGGCTGAGCCAGGAAATTACACTTATGAAGGTGACAATGACCAGAACATATTGTTTCCTCATCTTTTCCCTTTGACTGCCCAAATCTTCAATTTATCATTATCGCCAAACTTTTTCAAATTATTTTTTTTCCAAACAACCTTGATCTGATTCCATTCCTGTTTAGCAATTTGACACTTAATTTTAGTTCTGTCATTCACATGGCAACTGTTAGGCTTCACACAAAAATAAAGGGAACAGCTGCGACAAGAATCCAGTGGAATCCTGCAGCTGGATTCATTGGTGGATGTAGATGTGTCTGCTGAGCGTGTCCAAAGGAAGGACAGGTTGATAGTGAATGCAGCTGCCAGACAGCGTTCAGAGGTAATGATACATGGAGTGATTACATAATAATAATAATAATAATAATAATTATTATCAGAACTTGGTGACCGATCACAATCTGTTGGAGACACAAGCAAGCTAGTTGCATCCATGGGCAATCATCTGTCCCTAACCATAAGTAATTGCTCTATGTGCGATTACATCCCAACATTAGCCAAAAGCTGCGTCCGCAGTCAGCTGGTCATTACTTTGTACATACTCAGCAGCTGCAACTATCTACATCCACCTGAGAATCCAGCTACAGGAATCTACTGGAATCTTGCTGTAGCTGGCACATTTTGGCCATGTGAGTGAAGCCTTGGCACTAAAGCAGGATCCTTAGGATTGCCTAAAGGCTATTTCTGCACATCAGCTGTACCTTCATTGGCTCAGGGAAGACCTGACACTCTATGTGCCTCATTCAGAACCTTTCATTCCCTGCTGATTGCACAAAACATCCTCTGTATGTTGTGAAATCAGCCCTTTCTATTTTCGTAACACTTGGCAGCCTGTAACATACTTCAATAATTGCAGCATGCACACCTATATGTAAATCCTCCTATAATAATTCAGCTCCATCACACACTCCAACACAATCACATTTCAAATTCCCCTTTTTTAAATAACTTCTCCCAAATGGAGACTCCACTACTTTTTTCATTTGCCCGGTCTCTTCAAAAGCCAGGAATATTTTCATCCCAATCATGAAGAATCAGACCTTGATTCTGCAATGCCAGTTAGATCAGTGTTCTTGATGTATCCGTTCAAGCTCTATCATGTTGCTTGCCAGATTTTTAGCATTTGCAAGCAGATATGTTGGATTACATTTAGTATTTAGATATACTATGTTTTTGATGTGAAATTAGAATTGTATTGCAATATAATAATGAACTGTTTGCTGTATCATTGGGGTTGGCAAAAAAGGGCCATTCGTAAGGGGACCACTAGACCTAGTCTTGTGTCTTATCAAGACCGTACAGTGCCTTGAAAAAGTATTCATACTCCTTGAAATTTTCCACATTTTGTCATGTTAAAACCAAAAAGGTAAATGTATGTTATGTGATAGACCAAAGTGGCACATAATTGTGAAGTGGAAGGAAAAATGATGGTTTTCAAATATTTTTTTGTAAAAAAAAAAAAAAAAAGTGAAGTGTGGCGTGCATTTGTATTCAGCCCCCTTTACTCTGATATCCCTAACTAACATTTAGTGGAGCCAGTTGCCTTCAGAAGTCACCTAATTAGGAGAGAGAGAGAGAGAGAGAGAGAGAGAGAGAGAGAGAGAGAGAGAGAGAGAGAGAGAGAGAGAGAGAGAGAGAGAGAGAGAGAGAGAGAGAGAGAGAGAGAGAGAGAGAGAGAGAGAGAGAGAGAGAGAGAGAGAGAGAGAGAGAGAGAGAGAGAGAGAGAGAGAGAGAGAGAGAGAGAGAGAGAGAGAGAGAGAGAGAGAGAGAGAGAGATGGCTGTCCGTCCCACCTAAACTGACAGGCCGGGCAAGGAGAGCATTAATCAGAGAAGCAGCCAAGAGGCCCATGATAACTATGGAGGAGCTGCAGAGATCCACAGCTCAGGTGGGAGAATCTGTCCACAGGACAACTATTACAACCCCTGGCAAAAATTATGGAATCCCCAGTCCCTGAGGATGTTCCTTCAGTTGTTTATTGTAGAAAAAAAAGCAGATCACAGACATGGCCTAAACTAAAGGCATTTCAAATGGCAACTTTCTGGCTTTAAGAAACACTAAAAGAAATCAAGAAAAATAATTGTGGTGGTCAGTAACAGTTAGATTTATAGAACAAGCACAGGGAATAAATTATGGAATCACTCAATTCTGAGGAAAAAAATATGGAATCACCCTGTAAATTTTCATTACAAACACTAACACCTGCATCAGATTAATTCTGCTTGTTAGTTTGTAGGTAAAGAGGGTAAATCATCACGCAGTGTTGCACAAACAAATGAGGAACAAATGGGAGGAAACTGGAGTCAACATCTGTGACCGAACTGTAAGAAACCGCCTAAAGGAAATGGGATTTACATACAGAAAGCTAAAAGAAAGCCATCTCTAACACCTAAACACAAAAAACAAGGTTACAATGGGCTAAGGAAAGGCAATCGTGGACTGTGGATGATTGGATGAAAGTCATATTCAGTGATGAATCTCGAATCTGCATTGGGCAAGGTGATGATGCTGAAACTTTTGTTTGGTGCCGTTCCAATGAGATTTATGCAGATGACTGTCTGAAGAAAACATGCAAATTTCCACAGTCAATTAAGATATGGGAGCTGCATGTCAGGTAAAGGCACTGGGGAGATGGCTGTCATTAAATCTTCAATAAATGCACAGGTTTGCATTGAAATTTTGGACACTTTTCTTATCCCATCTATTGAAAGGATGTTTGAGGATGATGAAATAATTTATCAAGATGATACTGCATCTTGCCATAGATGACACATAGAAAGACACATAAGGTCAATGTCATGGCCTGCAAACAGTCCGGATCTCAATCCAATTGAAAATCTGTGGTGGAAGTTAAAGTAAATGGTCCATGACAAGGCTCCAACCTGCAAAGATGATTTGGCAACAGCAATCAGAGAAGGCTGGAGCCAGATTGATGAAGAGTACTGTTTATCACTCATTAAGTCAATGCCTCAGACTGCAAGCAGTTATAAAAGCCAGAGGTGGTGCAACAAAGTACTAGTGATGTGTTGGAGTGTTATTTTGTTTGTTTTTCATGATTCCATAATTTTTTTTTCCCTCAGAATTGAGTGATTCCATAATTTATTCCCTGTGCTTGTTCTATAAATCTAACTATTACTGGCCACCACAATTATTTTTCTTGATTTCTTTTATGGTTTATTAAAGCCAGAAAGTTGCCATTTGAAATGCCTTTTGTTTTGGCCGTGTCTGTGATCTGCTTTTTTTTCTTACAACAATAAACAACTGAAGGAACATCCTCAGGGACTGGTGATTCCATAATTTTTGCCAGGGGTTGTAGTCATGCACTCCACAAATCTGGCCTTTATGGAACAGTGCCAAGAAGAAAGCCATCGTTGAAAGAAAGTCATAAGAAGTCCTGTTTGCAGTTTGCGAGAAGCCATGTGGAAGAAGGTACTCTGTTCAGATGAGACCAAAATTTAACTTTTTGGCCTAAAAGCAAAATGCTATATGTATTAGAAAACTAACACTGCACATCACCCTAAGCACACCATTTCCACCGTGAAACATGATGGCGGCAGCATCATGTTTTAGGGATGCTTTTCTTCAGCAGGAACAGGGAAGTTGGTCGGAGTTGATGGGAAGTTGGATGGAGCCAAATACAGGGCAATCTTTTATAAGAAAACCTGGTACAGTCTGAAAAAGACTTGAGACTGGGGTGGAGGTTCACCTTCCAGAAGGACACTGACCCTAAACATACAGCCAGAGCTACAATGGAATGGTTTAGATCAAAGCATATTCATGCATTAGAATGGCCCAGTCAAAGTCCAGACCTAAGTCCAATTGAGAATCTGTGGCAAGACTTGTAAATTTCTGTTTAGACACTCTCTCCATCCAATCTGACAGAGCTTGAGCTATTTTGCAAAGAAGAATGGGCAGAAACGTCACCCTCCTAGATGTGCAAAACTGGTAGAGACATCCCCAAAAAGACTTGCAGCTGTAATTGCACCGAAAAGGTGGTTCTACAAAGTATTGACTCAGGGGGGCTGAATACAAATAAAACAATTTTATCATTTTCCTTCCACTTTACAATTTTGTGCCACTTTGTGTTGGTCCATCACATAACATCCCAATAAAATACATTTATGCTCTTGGTTGTAATATGACAAAATGTGGAAAATTTCAAGGGTATGAATACTTTTCTAAGGCACTGTATATGTGATATATTTTTAACAAGACCTTTTTATAATGTGCGGTCCTACCTGGTGAGTCCTTTTAAGTTATATCCAGTCGTGTAACTATCAATTTCAGGTTAGAAAAAAAAAAAAAAGGCTTTACCTTTAAATTGCGGAAAGAGTTCTTTAGAGCGGTAAAAATATGGAACTTTCCTCCCCCAGTAAGTGGTATTAGCTGAGTGTCAACAACTTAAACAACCCTTTTAGATGTCTTTCTCAGAAGACAGAATATACGGGGCCACGGTACTTGTTAGAAAATAAATATCACATACACATAGGTTGAAATGAATGGACTAGTGTCCATGTAACTCAATCACTTTAGTATATCCAAAAAAAGCAAATTAAGTGCCTGTATGGAGTCCAGAAGGAAATGTCCTCTGTTACATAATTTTGGTCATAGCTATTTAGAGGGGTTTGTTTTGTCTCCCTTTTTTAACCACTTCAGGACCGAGCCTCCTTTTGAGATTCGTTGTTTACAAGTTAAAAACTTTTTTTTTTTTGCTAGAAAATTACTTGGAACCCCCAAACATTATACTTTTTTTTTTCTAACACCCTAGAGAATAAAATGGCGGTTGTTGCAATACTTTCTGTCACACCGTATTTGCGCAGCGGTCTTATGGAAAAAATACTTTTTTTTTTAATTAAAAAAATAAGACAACAGTAAAGTTAGCCCAATTTTTTTATATCATGAAAGATAATGTTACGCTGAGTAAATTGATACCCAACATGTCACGCTTCAAAATTGCGCCCACTCGTGGAATGGCGACAAACTTTTACCTTTTAATCTCCATAGGCGAAGTTTAAAAAATTCTACAGGTTGCATGTTTTGAGTTACAGAGGAGGTCTAGGGCTAGAATTCTCGCTCTACCAATTGTGGCGATACCTGACGTGTGGTTTGAACACAGTTTTCATATGCGGACGTTACTCACGTATGCGTTCGCTTCTGCATGTGAGCTCGGCGGGACGGGGCGCGTTTTTATAACCTTTTTTTTTTCCTTATTTCACCTTTTTTTATTTTTAACTTTTTCACTGTTCTTTAAAAAAAAAAAAAAAAGTGTCACTTTTATTCCTATTCCAAGGAATGTAAACATCCCTTGTAATAGAAAAAACGCATGACAGGACCTCTTACATATGAGAGCTTGGATCAAGAAGACCTCAGATCTCATATTTACACTAAAATGCAATAAAAAAAAAAAAAAAAAAAAAAAAAAAAAGCACTTTTAAGAGCTATGGGCGGAAGTGACATTTTGACATTGCTTCAGCCCAGCAATGGTATGGAGATGGGTGGGGGCCATCTTTCCCCTCACTTGTCTCCATACCCAGCATGGATGAACATCCGATTGCTTCCGCCACTGCCGACTGCTCCGGCAAGTGGTGGAGGGCACCGGAGCGTGGCGGGAGGGGGAGGCCTCTCCCATTGCCGATAAGTGATCTCGCCGCGAATCCACTGCAGAGACGACTATTATCGGAAACTGGACCGCCGGCCGAAAAAGAGGACACTGGGGTTATGGCAGCTAGCTGCAACCATAACGATATTCCTCTTAAAACTTGGGACGTATATCGGCGTGCAGCGGTCCGGAAGTGGTTAAAACTGTTAGTCTTAGAACCCATCATTATGTATAGACATCATGAAATGCTGTTGGTACAATTTTTAATGTACATTCTGATTCAGAAAGCCATTATTGAAGTACTTAATATGTTGTACTACCATTTGTATCCACTTTCCGATCAGTAGCATTTTACTCGGTAGCAATAAAGATTCAACTGCATTCTTCTTCCTTTTTTTTTTTTTTTTTTTTAACCCATATTGCTTTATTACGCATGTTACATCCTCTCCCCATGTTACACACCCTGTGTACACTACCTAGTAAACCCGGTTTGTCAAGTTAAGTCTGTGACGCATGACCACATTAATGTTGATGTGAAGCTGACACTAGTTAAACTGATATTTCTGTTTTGTCATCTACGTTAGCTCTTTATTACCTGATACTATCATTTTTGCTTGCAGGTATGTCTCTGTGGAATTCCATTTTAGTGAATGTTATACAGTGGCAAAAAAGTATTTAGTCAGCCACCAATTGTGCAAGTTCTCCCACTTAAAAAGATGAGAGAGGCCTGTAATTGTGATCATAGGTATACCTCAACTATGAGAGACAAAATGTGGAAACAAATCCAGACAATGACATTGTCTGTCTGATTTTTGAAAGAATTTATTTGCAAATTATGGTGGAAAATAAGTATTTTGTCAATATCAAAGTTCATCTCAATACTTTATTATATATCCTTTGTTGGCAATGACAGAGGTCAAACGTTTTCTGTAAGTCTTCACAAGGTTGTCACACACTGTTGCTGGTATGTTGGCCCATTCCTTCATGCAGATCTCCTCTAGAGCAGTGATGTTTTGGGGCTGTCGCTGGGCAACATGGACTTTCAACTCCCTCCAAAGGTTTTCTATGGGGTTGAGATCTGGAGACTGGCTAGGCCACTCCAGGACCTTGAAATGCTTCTTATGAAGCCACTCCTTCTTTGCCCGGGCGGTGTGTTTGGGATCATTGTCATGCTGAAATACCCAGCCACGTTTCATCTTCAATGCCCTTGCTGATGGGAGGAGGTTTGCACTCAAAATCTCACGATACATGGCCCCATTCACTCTTTCATGTACACGGATCAGTCGTCCTGTTCCCTTTGCAGAGAAACAACCCCAAAGCATTATGTTGCCACCCCCATGCTTCACAGTAGGTATGGGGTTCTTTGGTTGCAACTCAGGATACTCTTTCCTCCAAACACGACGAGTTGTGTTTCTACCAAACAGTTCTACTTTGGTTTCATCTGACCATATGACATTCTCCCAATCCTCTTCTGGATCATACAAATGCTCTCTAGCAAACCTCAGACAGGCCCGGACATGTACTGGCTTAAGCAGGGGGACACATCTGGCACTGCAGGATCTGAGTCCCTGGTGGCGTAGTGTGTTGCTGATGGTAGCCTTTGTTATGTTGGTCCCAGCTCTCTGCAGGTCATTCACTAGGTCCCCCGTGTGGTTCTGGGATTTTTGCTCACCGTCCTTGTGATCATTTTGACCCCATGGGGTGAGATCTTGTGCAGAGCCCCAGATCGAGGGAGATTATCAGTGGTCTTGTATGTCTTCCATTTTCTAATTATTGCTCCCACAGTTGATTTCTTCACACCAAGCTGCTTGCCTATTGCAGATTCAGTCTTCCCAGCCTGGTGCAGGTCTACAATTTTGTTTCTGGTGTCCTTCGGCAGCTCTTTGGTCTTCACCATAGTGGAGTTTGGAGTGTGACTGTTTGAGGTTGTGGACAGGTGTCTCTTATACTGATAACAAGTTCAAACAGGTGCCAATAATACAGATAATGAGTGGAGGACAGAGGAGCCTCTTAAAGAAGAAGATACAGGTCTGTGAGAGCCAGAAATCTTGCTTGTTTGTAGGTGACCAAATACTTATTTTCCACCATAATTTGCAAATAAATTCTTTCAAAAATCAGACAATGTGATTGTCTGTCTGGATTTGTTTCTACATTTTGTGTCTCATAGTTGAGGTATACCTATGATGACAATTACAGGCCTCTCTCATCTTTTTAACTATGAGAACTTGCACAATTGGTGGCTGACTAAATACTTTTTTGCCCCACTGTATCCTCTCCTTACTTGGCTGAAAGTATGTAATGCATGCTTGGGGGTTTGTTTCTATTGTTTAATAGGAAAGGGAATGATCAACACTTTCATGTACAGACATTTGCGGCGGTTGTCGGTCACGTTGTTTGACTTTATTAGGCTGTTAATGATGTTCTTCAAGGAAGCTTTGTTCTATTATTTCCATGTGATACAGATTGTTTAGGAAGGACATCATGTAACCACTCTCTTTTGGGAAGGGAACGTATAATCATCTAATTTTTTATAGCTTACATTTGTATGCCATATGAAATATAAAACTGACTAAATTTTATTTTATTTTTTTTTTTTTTTTATACATTGAATATTTTCAGTCTGTTCACTCCTTCTGCGTCTTCCTTTACCGTCTCCAACCTCTGTACTCCCTTGTGTGACCTAATATTGCCCATAGTTATCAATTTCTGATAATCTTATGACCAGATGAGGCGTTAACTATGCCTAAAATATTGGCACCACTAATCACTTGTTCAATAGTGCTTCCTGTATTCTGCCATTGGCTAAAATCTACAACTCCATGTTTTAAATTTTACCCCTTTTACTTCAGTTCTTGTTTTGCTCCAATTCAAAAGAGCAAGCTTAATCTGAAGGTGCAGGTCTCTTGACTGCTAATAGTTGAAATTAGGTTTCACTCTGTGGCCAGAGTTATGTATCTAGTCTGTATGATTGCATATGTGTAAATTTGTCCTGTCGTATCTCTGATACATTTGCATATTTTTTCTATAACCTTGTTTTATGTATTTTAAGTGGTGTGTGTGTGTGTGTGTGTGTGTGTGTGTGTGTGTGTTTTTTTGTTTGTTTTTTTTTTTTTAATTCTATTCTTGTAGTCTCTTCATTGTTCGATGAAATCTCAATGGTCTTACAGCATTGGATTTCATTTGGCTCCTATTAGAATTGAATGTTTAGTTCTTCAATCACTACTTTTTCATATTTTATTGGTGTGGCATAATCTAAATTTTTTTAGGCTTGAAGTTTTTCTCATAATTCAATAATCGGGAGATTCTTAATGTGTGCATTTGGTCATGCGAGGATATGCAGTCGGCTTACCTCCCTCATTTATATGTCGCTTTGTCTTAGTTATGTCACTGTATATATTAGCAATGCATTTAAAGACTATATGGATATGTGATCCTTATGGTTATCTTGATGCAGGTGAAGGGGAAAAAAGTTACTTCATGTTAAAAAATCTTTCAAATCAATGCTGTTTTGTAAGAACCCAACGCTCAAATGTGTACAGTATGCGTGGTCAAATATGAATAAAATCATATGCAGTATAGCTTTCCCTTGCCCTGTGGTAGTTCTCCTCTTTAAAAAAAATCATGATTCTGCCTATACTACGAGCTGTTGCAAACTTCCTGTTATGGGCTGAGAACACTGACACTGTTTGGCCGTGTCAGGGCTGGGTTCAGCCCTTCCTTCTCTGAGCTGGCCACTCAGCTGTCGGGTAATTACCAGCTCCTATCTCTCCACGGCTACTCACCTGTTGATGATATCCTGCTTGTCAGTCCTGCCTACTTAAGCTGTCCAGCCCAGGGGATCTCTGCCTTCTCCTTGGTCAACATCACAGAGATTATCTCCTTCATTCATGTTTAAAGTCTTGCTTGGCTGACATCCCTTCTGGCTCCAGATCCTGCTTGCTGTTCCACTACACTGATCCCGACTTTGTGGTTTGGCTTGGCTGACTATCCGTTCCAGTTACTTTGGCTATGTTTTGACTACCTTTCAGGGCTGGCCCAGCCCTTCCTGCTCTGAGCTGGCCACTCAGCTGTCGGCTAATTGCCAGCTCTCATCTCTCTGTTAACCAGCTGTTGAGGATCTGCTAGTCAGTCCCATCTCCTCACTTCATTCCTGCCTTTGCCTTGGTCACATCACAAGTAACCATCTCCTGCGTTCCTGTTTAAAGACTGGCTTTGCTGACATCCCTTCTGGCTCCTTATCCTGCTTGCTGTTCCTCTAGTTGGATCCCTGACTTCTGGCCTGGCTGATTACCTGATCTGGTTACTGAACTCTGGTTACTGAACTCTGGCTTGGCTGACTACCTGATCCGGTTACTGGTCTCTGGCTATGCTTTGACTACTCACTATGTGTGTAATTTTGTGTCTGGAGAACAAGTGAATGTGCTTATGTGTGTATATATTACTACCCCGCCCTTTCCTTAATTTCTACTGCTGCTGCCAATGAGCGTCTGGATAGAAAGGGGGAATCTTTAGTCCTGTCTATCCCTCCCCCTGTACATGCCTGCACTAGTGCTGTTGGGCATCAAGGGTTATTGGTAATGTAGTCCTGCATCTGACACGTACCTTGGAGGTGAGCCTGACGTGCAGAGGGATACCTCTCATGGCTCTGGTTCCGGGATCACTGGAGTGGGAACAGTGACCCTCGGAGCACAGCGGGGTAGGAGAGCCTGCAGGGTCAGCTTGACTGGAGATGATGTCCGCTTGCCAGAGACAGGAACAAACTTGATTGCTGCGGATGCAGGAACACTGAGAAGTAGCAGGCAGGTGCGCACAGATGCAGGACTGTAAGCAGGTGCGCATGGATGCAGGAATTGTAGGCAGATGCAGGACTTGTAGGCAGATGCACAAGGATGCAGGACTGCAGGCAGGAGCAGGGTCACACAAGCAAGGTCACAGCAGCGGATCAATCAAAGAGAAGCAGCAGGCAGAGAATGGTCAAAGTCCAGGCAGAATTGGCAACAGGAGAACAAACAAAAAAAACAGAGCAGTTCAAAGGCAAGCCAAGGGGTCAGGACTGGAGACAGCAGCGAGGTCAGGAGAAGCCGGGTAACACTGGAGCAGATGCAGGTTCAGGGTCAGGTACAGGATGAGCTGCAGATCAGACAGCAAGGATGCATTCTGAAGAGGCCCCTTTTTAAGGATCACTGGGCGCCAAAGCTGTGTTACTGTGCGCGTGTCTGCGGTCTGTGCATGCGCATTGGTGCACGTCTATTCACTGCTGAATGCCTATGGACTGGAACACATCCCAATGGACCCGTGCGCCCATGGCCAGTTGCAGAGCCATGCGCAGTACATCCATGACCGCATCAGAGCATACAAACATTGTGGCCATTTTCTATGAAGTATAGAACGTGCCTTTTGCAAAACACTCATGACTCAGACAGGAGGAATGCTTTTGATACATGTTATGAAGATGGAAGAAAAACAGACAAGGTGCTTTTACTTATATTTAACATAACAATTTAAAAAAAAAAGATTTGCATCTACTTTAATCATCTTTTGCCATTCCTCCCCTCCTTCCTCCCTCTTATTACAAATCTGATATTGCGAGACATGTTTAATTTTTACCACTTTATTTGTGAAGTTAACGCGTAGTAATTGGAAGATGTCTTTTTGTTCTACAGCATCTATTTTGGGACTGATCAAGGCATTTATCCGAAAATCTTCTGGTTTGGGTGATGCAAGAAAGAAAACTTTGGACAAGGCATGTAGGTATGGAAGCCTTGAACAGCGTGGGCAGCACCGGTAGCTGTGACAGTATTGAAAGCATCTCCTCCAACCACTCTACTTTTGTAAGTATAGTATATCTGGTGCACTTGTACTTGGTGACATTTAAAAAGTAGTATATATACAGTATATTATTGTAGATAATTATGTAATGAAATAGTTTGAGCTTAATATAAACATGTACTGTATATTTATGTGTACATAGGTACCTATCTGGGGCTACATAAAAATGGCAGTTGTTGAGAGGCACAGCGACAGTAAACACTCAGAGTCCAGTTGCAGAACACAGAACTTGTATTAAAGTTTAACCGCTTGCCGCCCGCCGGCTGTCATATGACAGCCAGGCGGCGTGGCTCTCATTCTGGGAGGGCGTCATATGACGCCCTCGCCTTCCCACCTGGGGGGCGCGCGAGCGCCGCCGGTGGCAATCGTACGCGCCCGCCGTATCACTGGGCACCCGATGCGCGTGCCCGGCGGCCGCGATGTCCGCCGGGCACCCGCGATTGCCCGGTAACACGGCAGGATCGTGGATCGTGGATCTGTGTGTGTAAACACACAGATCCACGTCCTGTCAGAGAGGAGACCGATGTGTGTTCTCAGTATAGAGCAACACCGATCGGTCTCCTCCCCTTGTGAGTCCCCTCCCCCTTCAGTTAGAAACACTCCCTAGCCACATAATTAACCCCTTGATCACCCCCTAGTGTTAACCCCTTCCCTGCCAGTCACATTTATACAGTAATCAATGCATTTTTATAGCACGGATCGCTGTATAAATGTGAATGGTCCCAAAAATGTGTCAAAAGTGTCCGATATGTCCGCCACAATATTGCAGCCACGATAAAAATTGCAGATAAGGAAAAAATTTGTTTTAAAAAAAAATTGGATATTTATTATAGCAAAAAGTAAAAAATAGTGTTTTTTTTTTTCAAAATTGTCGCTCTTTTGTTTATAGCGCAAAAAATAAAGACCACAGAGGTGATCAAATACCACTAAAAGAAAGCTCTATTTGTGGTGAAAAAATAATAAAAATTTAATTCGGGTACAGTGTTGCATGATCGCGCAGTTGTCATTCAAAGTGTGACAGCGCTGAAATCTGAAAAATGGCCTGGGCAGGAAGGGGGTGAAAGTGCACTGTATTGAGATGGTTAAAGTTCGGCAATTCACAACAAGCCACGGCAGGCACCTGACAGCGATCACTCACAGAATGCAACAATGATGTATAGAAGAGCAGGTCTCAGATGTGCCGACATATGGTGTCTTCTTCCACAGAAGTTACTGCAGTCGTGTTTCTGTTTTTGAGCTTATTCAAGTCAGTGGGTAATGGTGGAACATAAACCCGTTGTTTACATATCCCCACAAGAAAAAGTCACAGGGTGTAATGTCTGGTGATCTTGGGAGCCAAGAGTGTAGTGCTAAGTCTTGGAGTCCCACCCATGTGACCTATCCAACGTTAAAGCAATGTTTCATTTAGAAACCGGCGAACTTGGTTGTGCCAATATGGCGGTGCTCCATCTTGCTGAAAAATGAAATAGTCTGTCTTTATTAAGTTGTGGGAAAAGCTAGTCCTTTAACATTTCAAGACAGGAATTGCTTGATAGTACATGTATTCACATATGACATGCTAATCACACGAACTGACTGTGTATGCATCCTATCGGTTAAGGAAAAGCAAACCTATCACTCCTATTTAGTAATTAGAGCAGCATACCTTCCAACTTTGTGGGATGGGAGGACATATAGCGCGAAGCATATAGGCAGATGACATTCCCCTGCCATGCCTCCAGTAACGTGGCCCATGAGGATTAATGCACAAAAATGACTGGTTTAATCCAATTTTTTTATAACTACTTTTTTTTATCACTTTATTTTGGCTTTTCAAAACCACAAATTAAATAATTGAAATGTTGTTATATAAAAAGTTTAGCACGGTAAAACACTTTTAAACAATTTAAATAGTTTAATAATACATTTTTAGAGATTCTTACGTGGGGAGGGATAGAGAGATTTGGTTCCAAAAGAGGGACAGTCTTCTCAATTCATGGACAGTTGGGAGGTATGGAGCAGCATTTACTGTATATAGGACACAAAATTGCAACATGCTTCAAAAAGCTAACTCTAGATGGATGCCACCGGTGGGAAATGGTACCAATGCACTACTAATTAGACTAATTCCCTGCCAACAATATTCTAGCTACAAATGTACAATGCATCATAAAACATTTAAAATGCAAATAATTTAAGGTGGAACGTTTGTATAACCAGGGAATATAATCTTAGAAAGACATATGCAATTTACAACGAAAGGGCATATGGCATACAGTATATAATTTATCTTCCAGTGCTATACCATTAAGAGCTTAGCAACCCTGCACCTTACTGATACAAGTTTTATGCATTTACAAACCAAGAACTGCTGTTATTTAGATTTTTGCCTTTGGTCTTTTAGAGTGGAGAAGGATATGATCATCTTTCTGCTGAAGAGAGAGAATGCTTGATGTTTCTTGAAGAAACTATAGAGTCCTTAGACAATGAGGAAGACAGTGGATTATCAAATGATGACATTGAAACAAATAATGCGGACAGCCTCCTGGCTTCAGAGCCAGAGAAGATTCTGTTTTCTGCTAGTAAGTATGGTATTTGAAATGTCAACATGAAATTGAGGTTAAAATCGACAATGATAAAACAAAGTTGGGTGGTTCCAGGCTGCTGCAAACTTGTCAATCACTGTAAATATGCTTTAGCGCATTGTGAATGAAAGGCAATAATCTTTTATCTAGAAATGTATGAATGTCTACAAAAGTTCTGCTTCAAATTAATTGGTAAAACTGGCTGACTAGCCAGATTTTGTATCTTTTGGCAGCATGTACAGTACATAACAGTATCACAAAATATGTAATCTGCAGAATATAACCAAAAATCTGAGAACTGTTGCAAGGTCTTTCATCAGAAAGCAGACTAGCGAAAATTCCTAGTGGTTCACAGTCCAGGATGGAATTTGGTAACTTTAGGCAGGTTTGAATTGTTTTAAAATAATTGGTACAAATCCTGCTCCAAGATAAATTTATGCACATTCATATTTATTTCTTTTTGGTATTAATCCCACATTTTGCTCAAAAGGTATTACACATCAGTAGAAAATAAGGCAATTTCATTCTTGTGTATGATATCATCTTATTGCTCGGGTTTTTCAGCTAGCCCTTTATATGTCTGGATTGGTGGTGCAGTGTTACCTTCTCGGGTGCAGTTCTTCCTGGGGGGAAAAAAAAACACAAAAAAAACAGCTTCAATATTGTCACTATAATTGAACTAGAAATCGTACATCTTTTGAATAGCCCAGGTGATTTCTCCTCATTGCCAGATGGGACCAGTAGGTAAATGTGCTGTTTACACATTTTCACTATTTTGTTCAAATTTTCTAATCCTTTTCTGTTCAGCTTTTGATGGCGTGTTTAAATAGTTAATTCTATGCATTCTCACAATGTATTTCAAGTGTTTGTTAACCCAACAAAAACACCCTTAAAGCAGATTAAACAGTGCAGTGCTTGTGCTGTGTAATTTGCCCCCCTCTAAACTATAAAAAAAAAAAAACCCTGAATCTGGCACTTCCTGTATCCCCTCTCTAAACAGACCATGAAAATCAGGGCAGCTCTGCCCTGATCACAGTGGTCTGATTGCGGCCCTCCGTCATACACTGCTGTCCCCTCTGCTCTACCCCCCCCCCCCCACCCACCCACTCCCTCCTGCATGTCAGCTCGTGTCTGTGTCCCCGTCTCTGCCCCCGCCCCCCACCGCTTCTAGTAAACTAAAATTGTTTTTGCTCACTGCCAGCAACTCTTTCGTATCCTGGCAGAGCACACTGCATTATTCTTTTAGGAAAACGAGCATTGTAAATACCGTTTTTTAGTGCTATCTTCAGGCCGGTCGCGTGACTCTCGGCCGGTTTCCATGGCTACTGCAGGAGAGGCTGAGCGGCCATGTGATCTCCCCAGCTGACATCAAAGGGAGATCACGGCCCCTCCTGTAGTGTTCATCCATTGAAGCTATACAGCGGCCATGAGTCTCATGACTGGCCTGAGGACAGCTCTAAATAGGTACTTACAGCACTAGTTTTTCTATAAGACAGGTACAGTGTGCTCTGCTCTAGCGTCTGGAAGTGTTTTAGTTTTATGGGTTAACAAACCCTTTAACTCCTCTGTGGACAAGAGACCATCACAGTTGAGGTCTGACAGGACAGGACTTGTCTGATGGTCGGATAAGGATGGGTAAGCAAACATTCCACCACCAATATTATGAGGAGGTCTGCACGGTTTATCCCTAACCATACTTCTAGTCACTGCATTCTGTAAGTTGTGCCATACATTACTTCTTACTGCTGGATAGGATGGGGCCCCCACCCCACACACCCCCCCCCCCCCCCCCCCCCCCCCCCCCCCCCCCCCCCCCCGTTCGGTTCGCACCAGAACATGCTAAAAGGCAAAACATTTGTTCGAACACCGTTAAAGTCTATGGGACATGAACATGAAAAATCAAAAGTGCTAATTTTAAAGGCTTATATTCATGGTATTGTCTTAAAAAGTGTTTGGGGACCTGGGTCCTGCCCCAGGGGACATATATCAATGCAAAAAAGTTTTAAAAATGTCTGTTTTTTCGGGAGCATTGATTTTAATAATGCTTAACGTGAAACAATAAAAGTGTAATATTCCTTTAAATTTCGTACCTGGGGGGTGTCTATAGTATGCCTGTAAAGTGGCGCATGTTTCCCGTGTTTAAAACAGTCTGACAGCAAAATTAAATTTCTAAAGGAAAAAAAGTCATTTAAAACTACTCGCG
>NC_133325.1:515259789-515406448 GCF_042186555.1 Aquarana catesbeiana
TGGTTTTCCTTCCATGCTTCCTTCCATGCTGTGGCTGTGGTGGTGTAGTTGTGGCAGGAGGAGGAGGAGGAGGATGGTCCAACTCAATCACGTCGGTATTGGGTGTGATTTCGCCACTCACCCCCTTAGTTAGGACTTTATAAAGAAGTTTCTCACACATGAGGTGTTGACCCTCCTGCATGCCCTTCAGTTTGGTGGCAGCCATGCAGGCAAAGGCCTCTTCAGGAGTGGATAAGGCTCTGAGGGATGCAGAAGCCTCCTGAATGAGCCTGAGAGCTGAATCCTGCACATGACTCCCCTTCCTGGGTCTTTTGTTTGGAAGGCGGAGGGGAGGAACCTGCGATTCTTTCAGGCTCCTACTGAGCCCAGGCTTCTCCTGCCACTTAGCCCCGCCTCCTCCTGGCTGCCACTAACCCTCGCCTCCTCCTGGCTGCCACATTCCACAGCCTCCTCCTGTGTGCCACATTCCAGAGCCTCGTCCTGGCTGAGGTCTTCCTGTGTATGAAAAAGGGACATAGTTTTAGTTTTTTATTCATCAATCACACACAATTTTCATCTCATGATTGTTGCAAATTGAATGTTAACAAATATAACAGATTATCCTTCTGAGCCCAGCATTTTTCATTCTTGTCCCAATTATTTTTGCCCACTACTGTCTATTGATATGTAAAAAACTGTATTAAATAAGCAATTAGTGATCAATAATAACATCTAGTAAATGTCATTTATTTATTGGCCAGAAATTTGTAGAAGAATGCTATACCTGACTCCATCTGGGCTCCTCCACTTCTTGCTGGCTGGAAGTCCCAGGTTAGACATCGGAAACATCAGCTGGGGTGGAAGTAAGAGTGGAAGGAAGGGTTGAGAGGGATTCCCTGACTTCAGTCTGGTCTGACAGAAATCACAGTCTCTCATAGAACCACAGCCTGGGGACATAAACGTCATCTGCTGCAGCTCCGGATCTCTGGAAATCCATGACCTTCTTGCGCTCCCTTAGATAAGTGCTCCTCAGGCCACCAATTTTGGCTTTTAAATAGGGGATGTTTGCCGTGGGGACCACCGGCTTCACCAACTCCAGCAGTTTCTCCAGCGCTGTCTGCCTCTTTTGTTTATGATTATAATGTGGATGTTTCACCTGCCACAGACAGGGAAGCTCCCTGTACTTGTCTATGAACAGGGGGAGGAAGTTGTGGTCATTGAAGCCATCCATTTTATCTGCAAGACACAACACAAGACAAACCCTAATGTCAGGCAAAACTCTCCTAATCTTGTTACAATATAGGCCTCAATCTAGAAGCAGTATAGGCCCAAGTTTTGCTCTTACCTTCGTTATCACGATCGGCGCTTCCGATACTCCTTCCTCTGCTCACAGATCGTACGTACTGCGCACACGTGTTATGCTTTATAGACACTGCGCATGCGTGTAACTCCGCCCGCCCCTGACATTGTTTCTAGTCTATACCCAGCCCCTTCTCGTTCGGCGCAGTGGGGGAGAGCACATGGCGGAGACACAGCAGGTGCGTGCTAATTACAGCAACGAGGAGGAGGAGGAAAGCCCGGAGCCTGAAATGTCTGGATCAAGAAGGAGAAGATTTAAGGCATCGAATATGTTTTTTGGGGAGATGTTGGAGATGGTGGATATCCTGAAGAAAGCCGACTATGACGCGAAGTATGGACCTTACCCCAACCCCAATGTCAGAAAGGCCAAAATCATGGCGAAAATGGTCAAGAGTCTGCACCGGATTTTCGGGGTACGACGATCGAAAGATCAGCTCAGGAAGTGGTGGTCGGACCTGAAATTAAGAGAGCATGAGCAGTACCGAAAGGTCTGGAGAGTGCTGAAAAAAACTAAGTAGTTGTCCTGTGTTCCTATTCTTTATGTTTATTACGTTCGTGTTGCTCCATGTGCTTTTCTTAACTGTTATCCATTTTCAAAAGGCAACTTTCATGTTCATGGGCACATTATTCGTTCATATAAAACATTGTTCTTTCGGCCTATAAAACACCATTGTTTTGGCCATATGCATTTGCCCACATTTTTTAGGGCCTACTTGTCTGAAACTAATTTGGTTGTGTAGATGGGTTTGTTACTAGAATGAAATGCAAACTAGATTCTGTGTAAGGAGAGGACACTCAGCAGCTGTTTACACATCTGGACGCTGGAGCACTAGTGTGGGACACAAGAACACCCTTTTTATTAGGGGTCCCACACAGGTGCTCCAGTGTATACTATAGGGGTGTCTCCATATGTGAAGCTTGTACAAAACAGGTAAGTATTGAAGCTTGACAAAGGACAAGAAAAATGCAACATCTTGGTACTCTGCCAAAACAGACAATTGTACCCCACTTCCAAGCAATGTTTCATATTTATAGTTCTGCCATCAAATATCTGTGTGCTAAGTATACCTATTTTTTTTACATAGGGGAGAAAAGACTCGGAGGATACCCCTCATCTGAGGAGACCAGAGGCCCCCCACCTCTGGAAGAAGGAGAAATCCACCCAAGACAAGCAGAGCAGGAGGAGGAAGACGTGGTGGAAATTGGCACCACAACAGGTGAGTGTCTGCGACCACAGGCTCAGGTAAGAGATGAATGCTGGCATATTTATAATACATGGTGTGTTTTTGTTTTTATCTTTTTAGGTGATCGTGATGTTGTGGATCCAGATCCTTTCACCTTGGAAAGTGCACAGATCCTGATCGGGGAGATCATGGGGTATAATAGGGACTCAAAAAATGAAGAACATCATTGATGTTTTAGGGAGAGTTTAAAACCTCTCCAAATTCCTTTGGTTTTTTGTGTGCTAAAAATTTTTGACATTTTTTGACAAATTCGAGAAAAGCCAAATTTTGAAGATGAACACAGTGTGTCAACATGTGCTATCTGCCATCACGGGAGATCAATGGACGCGTTTTGGGGGTGCAAACCCCTTCCTCAATAATAAAGTAGCTGTGAGGAAGGGGTTGCACCCCCAAAACACGTCCCTTGATCCCCCGTGATGGCAGGTAGCACATGTTGACATTCGTAAATTTGTGTGCATCTTCAAAATTTGGCTTTTCCTGGGGTGACTTCACCCCAATTGAACGCAATATCAAACACAGTTTGTAAATACTCATGTCTGATATTGCCTTCAAGTTCTACCAAATGTGAACTTTGTAAGTTCAAGATTTGTGTCTTTCTTGCCTGTTTTATCTTAAATTGACATTTCTACTTTTTCTAATGTGACACCAAAAATTGTTATACAACAAACATGTTGGTTTGTTTTAAAAACCTTTTCTAAATGCACATGTGATTGTGCTGGTATTAAAAAGATTGTTAATCAAGAATGTGTGGATTATTGTCTCAACGCTACAACACTTTTGTGGTGCTCTAATTGGTGTTTTCTGTGACAATGGGTGTTATTTCCTAAGGGCAAATCCACTTTGCACTACAAGTGCAGTTTCAAGTGCACTTGTAGTGCAAAGTGTCTTTGCCTTTAGTAAATAACACCCAGTAGTGCTTTGTAAGGTTACACAATCAGACCATTTTCAGGACTCACCACATTTCTGTCAGGGTCAGCTAAAACAAACACAAGCAGTAAATGTCACCAAAGATTTGAGTAGTTATTTGTTTTTTATTAGAAAAAGGTTTCAGACATTGTCTGGCATATTGATAGCCCCCCTACCCGCTAAGTATTCAAGGTATCTTAGCTGGACATCACGGGCACTCAGGGGGGGCAAGCCAGGACGGCCACTTTCAAGCACCGTCAGGGTTGTTTCATTTTGAATTCCAGCCTCAGGCCCAACTGAGCCAGCATAGTTAGCAGAATGTTGCCGTAAAAAGTTGTGTAGAACACAGCACACCAGGATTATATGATACAGTTTATACTCCGCCATATGTATGGGTGTAAGAAATAGGCGGAACTGACTGGCCATGATTCCAAACGTGTTCTCCACCACTCTTCTGGCTCTGGCCAGCTAGTAATTAAAAACCCTCTGGTCCGGGGTGAGGGTCCTCATCTGGAATGGCCGCCCAGCTCAAACACTTCATCCGCAACGAAGACGAATGGGAGTCCTTCCACATTGTCTTCTGGAGGTGGAAAGTCCAAGCTGCCATTCTGGAGACACCTGTAGAACTCCGTCTGGGTGATGACTCCACCATCAGACATCCGGCCATTCTTCCCCACATCCACATACAGGAACTCATAAGTAGCCGACACCTCCGCCAACATCACAATACTTTTGAACCCCTTATAATTATAATAGTATGACCCCGAGTTGGGTGGTGGGACAATGTGGACATGTTTCCCATCAATTGCCCCTCCGCAGTTAGGAAAGTCCCACCGCTGGGCAAAGTGGGAGGCCTCAGTCTGCCATTCCTGTGGCGTGGAAGGAAACTGTGGAGTCAAACAAAAAAAATTTAGTCATTTTGCACATAAACAGGGAAAGCAGATTAGACACAAACATTCTTGGCCAACATCAAGATAACATTTATTTGAGGGAGTTATTAAAGACCAAAGTATAAGGTACACCTATCAGATTCCCCCCCCCCCCCCATGGGCCATTTCTAACATTATAGGGGGGGGGGGTAACCCTCTCCACTTCATTGAGAGATGAATGCCTAAATAATGGGTATTACTTTGAACAGCCCCACCTTAGTTACACTATTGGCAGCCCACTGGACAGGTAAGAAGTCATAATACAAAGATATAAATACACATTGTACACATTTGAGCACATTTGGACATTCTGCTATTACTTATCAAGATAATAATAGTATACAGAAACTTGAAACAGTACCATTTGAAAGTATACAGGCAGGCCCTTGCACTACATGCTTTGGGGAATTCATCCATAAATCTGACCTCAAAAGAGGTGGGTATAGTGTGTATGGATAATTGCATAAAGATCTTGTGAGCCACAAATGGATAGATGCCTATAAAGTAGGGTTGTCCCGATACCACTTTTTTAGGACCGAGTACAAGTACCGATACTTTTTTTCAAGTACTCGCCGATACCGATTACCGATACTTTTTTTTAATGTCACGTGACAGTTTTTTTTTTTTTTTTTTTTTTTGAGGGGGGGGGGGGGGGCGGGTGGGGTGGGGGTGGTGGTATAGTGAACGGTGTCTGTGTGTGTGTTTTTGTTTTGGTTTTTTTCATTTACATTTATTATTTTTTACAATTTTTTTTTTATTCTTTATTGCACTATGTGTGTGTTTTTTTTTTTTTTTAATCAGCCCTGTTGGGGGGCTTTGGTGAGATATCAGGGGTCTTAACAGACCTCTGATATCTCCCCCTTGAGACAGAGAAATAGACAGAGGATAGAGATTCCCCAGTCCCTTTCTCTGCAGCCTCAGCTGCACTGACAATGAATGGAGAGAACACAGCAGCTTCTCTCCATTCATAAACTGACACATTGTAATCACAGAAGATTACAATGTTTCAGTTATGTGAATGGAAAGAGTCAGCTGACTCTATCCATACACACACAGCGGAGAGAGACAGCAGAACGGAGGGGACAGACGAAGAGAGAGGGGGACAACGGAAAGCCGGAACGGATGGGGACAGCGGAGGGGGACAGAGGAACGCATGGGGACAGCGGAGGGGGACAGAGCAAAGAAGAAGGACAGCGGGAGGTGGACAGAGGAACGGAGGAGGACAGCGGAGGGGGACAGAGCAAAGAAGGAGGACAGCGGGGGGGGGGGACAGAGGAACGGAGGGGGACACAGCAATGGAGCAGGACAGCGGAGGGGGACAGAGGAACGGAGGAGGACTAAGGAGGAGGAGGTGACAGTCAGCGGTGATCGCGTGTGGGGGAATTACAAGCACCGATCACCGCTGTATGTCACTAAGCAGCTGAAAGCCGCGGGGGGAGAAGCTTGTAACTCCCCCACACGTCCATCACCGCTGACAGTCAAGGTATCGGGGGAAGCATCGGGAGCATTTGCCCGAGTACAAGTACTCGGGCAAATGCTTGGTATCGGTGCCGATACCGATACTAGTATCGGTATCGGGACAACCCTACTATAAAGTGAATCCAAATACTTCAATCAGCTGCACACACTATCCACGTTTCATATCGTGTATGTGACAAAATTAAAATAAATAATTGTGTATGCGCTAGGTAAAAATAACGTGTGTATGGGTTTGGCAAAGTCAGCAGATAGATGATTGAGGATAGATAGAGAATTGGTATCAGCTGACTTAGCAGTTGGGGGTAGGGAGGGTTAAAAATGATTTGGGGACCCCCCCAAAAAAGCCTCTGGCACTCTGCCTGAATTTAAAGCACAAATGACATTTTAAAACATTTTAGGGGGTGTTTGGGGTAAAGCACTACTATGGAGCTGATAAAATACATTGTTAAGTGACTACATGAGGTGAATATAGGGCCAGGAGACCATGCTGGGGAGGTAAGTGAAGGCAAATATGTATGAAAGACAACAAAAATAATTACCTAAATATCCAGCATGCATGAGGACAAAAGGGACATTCACAGCATATTACAATCATGGTAATTAGGGAATGAGAAAATAAATACAATATATTAGCAAACATTAAATACAACAAAATGTGATATTAAAGGATAAAAAACTTACCTTCATATACTCCTTCTACAGGACCTGTATGATGGCAGAACAGGTCTCTGGGATAATGATCCCCAGAGCCTGGGGGGAGATGCCTGTCGAGAACTTCAAGTCCTGCAGGCTTCTCCCCGTTGCCAAGTACCGCAGGGTGGCGACGAGCCTCTGCTCTGGAGTGATGGCTTGTCTCATGCAGGTATCCTGCCTGCTAATATAAGGGGTCAGCAAAGCCAATAATACGGGGTCCGTCATCCTGAGAAAGTTCCTGAAATCATGAAATCATCGTGTGTACGGGGCATAACAGTTTTTTTTTGCAGCGTTTGAAGCAGTCGCTGATGGCCAGGAGCTTTTTTTCCTGTAAGTCTCACTACTGTACCAGTAAATTTAGAGACCAAAATGTCAAATCGAAGGTACAGTAATGAAGAGCTACACGTTTCTGAACATGACAGATAGTGAAGAGGAAGTCACTCTGTCAGATTCAAGCTCAGAATACAAACCGGTAGACAGCAGCGGCACCCTGACAGATAGCTCTGACGATGGAGTTGTGGTCCCTGCCAAGGTCAGGCGTACCAGACCCCGTTCTTCTGCTGTCGTTGAGGTGCAAGAACCGCAGGGCTCTCTTATGGAGCAGAGAGCCAGTACTACTGCTGCTCATCCTTCTGGTGAACTGGCAAGCACCAGCGGCCTAGTACATCCTAGTCGTACATCAGACGTGGCGTGGCGTTTCCCATAAGTGCAGTTTAAGCTGGCGAGGTGGCTAGCATGAGTAGTGTCCCGCTGCCACCAAGAAGACGACAAACACAGGCCCGTCGAGCTCATAGTGCCCTTCCTGTTGCATTCGCCAATCCTAATTGGGAGCCCACCACTTCTGCAGCACCCGTACTTCCCCCATTCAATGGCCAACCCGGAATTCAGGTGGAAATAGTTGATTTTACGTCACTTGATTTTTATTAGCTGTTTTTCACTGAAGATCTCTATAGATCTATTGTGGACCAAAGCAATTTGTATTCTGGTCAATTCATCCCTGCTAATCCCCAGCTGACCCTTGCCAGAGATTGGAAACCAATTACGGTTTCCAAATTTAAGACCTCCCAGGGTCTATCCCTCCTCATGAGCATAACTAAAAAGAGTGAGTTGCGGTCATATTGGTCCACTGACCCAATTCACCATATGCCCATGTCCTCTGCCTCTATGACCAGGACACAATACGAGCAGATCTTGCGGTTCATGCACTTCAACAATAATGAACTCTGTTGTCCTCGGGTGACCCTGGATTTGATCGGCTCAAAATGTATAAGCTCTGTGACAGGGCAACAGGCTATACATATAGTTTTATGGTTTACGAGGGAAAAGATGGTCACGTAGAGCCGGAGAACTACCCAGACTACATAGGTAGCGCTGGTAAGATTATGTTGGACTTGGTGTCACTCTTATTCAGAAAGGGGTACCACTTGTACGTGGACAATTATTACACGAGTGTGCCACTTTTTAGTTACCTTTTTGATTATGGAATTGGCGCATGTGGCACCGTGGGATCTAATCGCCGGGGGGTTCCCCCAACGGCTTGTAGAATCCCGACTTAGACAGGGGGAGTGTCACCCTTATTCAGAAAGGGGTACCACTTGTACGTGGACAATTATTACACGAGCGTGCCACTTTTTAGTTACATTTTTGATTATGGAATTGGCGCATGTGGCACCGTGGGATCTAATCGCCGGGGCTTCCCCCAACGGTTTGTAGAATCCCGACTTAGACGGGGGGAGAGAGCTTGCTTGAAGTGTAATAATTTGTTAGCAGTGGAGTGGAGGGATTCACGAAATGTTTTCATTCTGTCCTCCTTTCTCACAGATACGACAGTCCAAATTTCTACGGTGACTGGTGTTGTGGAGAAACCCCTCTGTATCCATGAATACAACCTTAATATGGGAGGGGTGGACCTCAATGACCAGTTGTTGGCGCCGTACCTAAGTGCCCATAAGGCCAGACGCTGGTACAAAAAAGTGTCCGTATATTTATTTCAATTGGCTCCGCTGAACGCTTTTTGCTATACAAAACTTCAGGACGAACTGGATCCTCCCTTAAATTCCAGGAAGAGATCATCATAGCCCTCCTGTTTCCAGATGGTGCTATGGCCCACCTTCCCAATGCAAAGGCAGTGAGGTGGCTGCATGAGAGGCACTTTCCGTATGTCCTCCCTGGTACCCCTACCAAAAGAACACCCCAAAGAAGATGTCGTGTCTGCAGAAAATGCGGATTTAGGCATGTCACCCGCTTTTATTGTCCCTCCTGTCCTGACCAACCTGGTCTCTGCATCGGTGACTGTTTCAAATGCTACCACACACTAGTTGAGTATTAGCGTAGGGTACAGCACTACACAGTCCTAGGCACACGTACACAGGGTCTCGAAAGATGTGATGGCCATCACATTTTGAGAGACCCTAATCTGCAAAGTTTAGTTTACAGTGTTTTTACTGTTTTTATAAACGTGAAAAAAGTGAAAAAAAAAAACACACAAAAACAAAAAAAAAGCCAAAAAGCCAAAAATAGTTGTGGCTTTATTTTTTTCTCTCTCTCTCTTATGTTCGCTCTCTACTGTCCACTCTACTGTTTACTATGTTTTATTGTATTTGCTTTGCAGGTATGATATGTTATACTGTAATGTTTGTTTTATTGTTAACCATCATTTGCTTAGCAGGTGCGCCATTCAGCTCCAGCATGGGTTTATTTATTCTGACAGCAACAGAGTTTGCTTCCACAATACATAAAGATGTGACTCCAGCACTGTCGGAGGTGATTTCACCACCACAGTTTAAAAAAAAGAGCATATATGCCGAAGCTTCGCATATATTTTTTAGGCTCAGATTGCAATGTTTTATTCTTACTATGTTTTATTGTATTTGCTTTGCAGGTATGGTAAGTCTTATGCCCAGTACACATGATCGGACATTGATCGGACATTCCGACAACAAAATCCATCAGATTTTTTCTGACGGATTTTGGGCCAAACTTGTCTTGCATACACACCACCGCACAAAGTTGTCGGAAAATCCGATCGTTCTGAAAGTGGTGACGTAAAACACATACGTCTGGACTATAAATGCGGCAGTATCCAATAGCTTTCATCTCTTAATTTATTCTGAGCATGTGTGGCACTTTGTGCGTCAGATTTGTGTACACACAATCGGAATTTAAACGAGCGGATTTTGTTGTCGGAAAATTATATATCCTGCTTTCAAATTTTGTGTATCGGAAATTTCGATGGAAAAAGTCAGATGGAGCCCACACATGATCGGAATTTCCTACAACACAATCCGATCGCACTTTTTCTGAAAATCCGACCGTGTGTACAGGGCATTACTGTTATACTGTAATGTTACTTTGTTTTATTGTTAACCATCATTTGCTTAGCAGGTACGCCATTCAGCTGCAGCATGGGTTTATTTATCTTGACAGCAATAGCGTTTGCTCCCACGATACGTAAATCAGTGACTCCAGCGCTGTAGGAGGTGATTTCACCAACACAGTTAAAAAAAAAATGGTGCATGTATGCCCATCATTAGAAGTGGGTGGATGAACGGCGGTATTCTAATAGTGGGCATACCCACCGATCAATCTCTTTTTTTTCATGCAGCCCACAGGCTGCATGAAAAAAAGAACATTACAATGTATGCACAACAAGGACCAGAGACATACTGGTATGTTGCTGGACTTTGAGTGGTTATACTGGAATGATGCCTGCAGGTTTAGGTATGATCTTGGTATCATTCTTTTAAGCCAGCGGTCGTCCTTCATGTAAAAGCAATCCTAGCAGCTAATTAGCCTCTAGACTGCTTTTACAAGCAGTGGGAGGGAATGTCCCTCCCCCCACCGTCTATCATGGTTTTCTCTGGCTCTTCTGTCCCAACAGGGAACCTGAGAATGCAGCCGGTGGTTCCACCAGCTGACCATCGAGCTGATCAGAGAACAGAATGGCTTCAATTATCTCTTTGGCCTAAGAAACTGGAAGCACCCTGTCCCCCCATGCTTATGCGCAAAGGCGAACACAAGCATCGGTCTGGTGTCATATGTAAACAGCAATTGCACCATGCATGTGAGGTATCACTGCGAAGGTCAGATTGAGGGCAGTAATTTTAGCAGTAGACCTCCTCTGTAAATCTAAAGTGGTAACCTGTAAAGGCTTTTAAAGACTTTTAAAAATGTATGTAGTTTGTCGCCGCTGCATGTTTGTGCGCAATTTTAAAGCATGTTGTGTTTGATATCCATGTACTTGGCATAAGATCATCTTTTTTTATTTCATCAAACATTTGGGCAATATAGTGTGTTTTAGTGCATTAAAATTTTAAAAAGTGTGTTTTTTCCCAAAAAATAGCGTTTAAAAAATCACTGCGCAAATACTGTGTGAAAAAAAAATTGCGACATCCACCATTTTAATCTTTAGGGCATTTGTTTTAAAAAATATATATATAATGTTTGGGGGTTCAAAGTAATTTTCTTGCAAAAAAAATGTTTTTTTCATGTGAACAAAAAGTGTCAGAAAGGGCTTTGTCTTCAAGTGGTTAGAAGAGTGGGTGATGTGTGTCATAAACTTCTAAATGTTGTGCATAAAATGCCAGGACAGTTAACCCCCCCCCCCCAAATGACCCCTTTTTAGAAAGTAGACACCCCAAGCTATTTGCTGATAGGCATGTTGAGTCCATGGAATATTTTATATTTTGCCACAAGTTGCGGGAAAATTACAATTTTTTTTTTGCACAAAGCCGTCACTAAATTATATATTGCTCAAACATGCCATGGGCATATGTGAAATTACACCCCAAAACACATTCTGCTGCTTCTCTTGAGAATGGGAATACCACATGTGTGAGACTTTTTGGGAGCCTAGCCGTGTACAGGACCCCGAAAACCAAGCACCACCTTTAGGCTTTCTAAGGGCGTAAAATTTACTTTCTTAATTTTCAAAAACAAATGAGAGCTGCAAAATACTCACCATGCCTCTTAGCAAATACCTTGGGGTGTCTACTTTCCAAAATGGGGTCATTTGGGGGGGGGGTTGTGCTATCTGGACATTTCAGGACCTCCGTAACTGTGATTGGCCATTTTACGCCCTTAGAAAGCCTGAAGGCGGTGATTGGTTTTCGGGGTCCTGTACATGGCTAGGCTCCCAAAAAGTCTCACACATGTGGTATCCCTGTACTCAGGAGAAGGATCAGAATGTATTTTGGGGTGTAATTCCACATATGCCCATGGCATTTTTGAGCAATATATCATTTAGTGACATCTTTGTGCAAAAAAAAGTTTGTCATTTTCCCGCAGCTTGTGGCAAAATATAAAATAATCCAAGGACTCAACATGCCTCTCAGCAAATAGTTCCGGGTGTCTACTTTCCAAAATGGGGTAATTTGGGGGGGGAGGTTGTGCTATCTGGGCATTTTATGCAGCAGAATATATTTTGGGGTGTAATTCCACATATGCCCATGGTATGTTTGAGCAATATATCATTTAGTGACAACTTTGTGCAAAAAAAAAAAGTTTGTAATTTTCCCGCAACTTGTGGCAAAATATAAAATATTCCATGGACTCAACATGCCTCTCAGCAAATATCTTGGGGTGTCTACTTTCCAAAATGGGGTCATTTAGGGGGGTTTTGTGCTATCTTGGCATTTTATGGCCTTCGAAACTGTGATAGGTAGTGAGGAGTGAAATCAAAAATGTACGCCCTTAGAAAGCCTGAAGGCGGTGATTGGTTTTTGAAGTCCCGTGCATGGCTAGGCTCCCAAAAAGTCTCACACATGTGGTGTCCCCATACTCAGGAAAAGCAGCAGAATGTATTTTGGGGTGTAACTCCACATATGCAAATGGCATGTTTGAGCAATATATCATTTAGTGTCAACTTTGTGCAAAAGAAAGTTTGTCATTTTCCCGCAACTTGTGGCACAATATAAAATATTCCAAGGACTCAACATGCTTCTCAGCAAATAGCTTGGGGTGTCTACTTTCCAAAATGGGGTCATTTAGGGGTGTTTTGTGCTATCTGGTCATTTTATGGCCTTCAAAACTGTGATAGGTAGTGAGGAGTGAAATAAAACATTTATGCCCTTAGAAATCCTGAAGGCGGTGCTTGGTTTCGGGGTCCTGTACGCGGCTAGGCTCCCAAAAAGTCTCACACATGTGGTACCCTCATACTCAGGAGAAGCAGCTGAATGTATTTTGGGGTGTAATTCCACATATAACCATGGTATATGTGAGCAATATATCATTTAGTGACAACTTTGTGTAATTTTTTATTTTTTTGTCATTTTTTCAATCACTCGTGACAAAAAAATAAAATATTCAATGGGTTCAACATGCCTCTCAGCAATTTCCTTGGGGTGTCTACTTTCCAAAATGGGGTCGTTGGGGGGGGGGGGGGGGTTTGTACTGCCCTGCCATTTTATCACCTCAAGAAATGAGATAGGCAGTCATAAACTAAAAGCTGTGTAAATTCCAGAAAATGTACCATAGTTTGGTGTCCGTTTATGAAGCAGTGATCAGCGGTGATCCCGAGGATCACCGCTGATCACAGTCCATAAACAGTTTATGAAACAGTGATAATCGGGGGAGAACATGTTTGAACTTGTTCTCCCGCCGATTATCTCTACACGCGGAGAATTCTCATGAATGACACAGTAAGGGCCAGTTTATGAAGCGGTGATCTCACCGCTTCACTGGCGATCTGTATCAGAATTCACACTCCCAGGTTCACCAGCTCAGAGGTGGTGAATCGGGGAGTGAAGAGGAAATCTGGGGGGATCTGAGGGGGAAGGAGGAAGATTTTTAACTTCCTTATGCCTCGTTCAGACCCCCCAACACTGTTAGCATGTCCCCCTGCCATATTTATGTGTATACATATATATACATATATACATATAATGTGTATATGTATATATATATATCATGTGTGTGTATATACATGTATATATAATGTGTGTGTGTGTATACATATGTATATAATGTAGGGGGACTCATTATTTTATTAACATTAATCGTCCGTGTATTGAGCGGTGATAATTTATCACCGCTTAATAAACTGACATCTCTGTATTTCTGGTGCTGTAATCTCGTAAAGTCTCACGAGATTCCAGTATCAGGGGCCGTTCTCCACTGTTTGAAGCATTTGTAGATCTCTTCACTCCTCCGAAGGTGAAGCGATCTACAAAGCTTCATAAACTGGCACACAGAGGAGAAAAATCTTCACTGTGAATGCTGGAGAACGAAGCAGTGAATAGATTTCACTGCTTCATAAACGGACACCTTTGTAGACGCTACAACTATTGTGAAAACCAATAAATATACGCTTATTGACATTTTTTTTACCAAAGACATGTGACTGAATACATTTTGGTCTAAATGTATGACTAAAATGAGTTTATTGGATTTTTCTTCTAACAAAAAGAAGAAAATATCATTTTTTTTCCAAATTTTTGGTCTTTTTCCGTTTATATTGCAAAAAAATAAAATCACAGAGGCAATCAAATACCATCAAAAGAAAGCTCTATTTGTGGGAAAAAAGTACGCAAATTTAATTTTGGTAAAACATTGCATGACCTCACAATTATCAGTTAAAGCAGTGCAGTGCCAAATTGTAAAAAGTGCTCTGGTTATTGAGCAGCCTAATCTTCCAGGGCTGAAGTGGTTATACATGTCCCATTCTACATGAATATAACTATTTTATTTATGGACTAGATGCCCATTTATTAGAATAATATCCTTAATCAACCAAGAAGATTGATTAAGGATATTATTGTACAAAATTAGTCAAAGTAAATAAACAAAATCACATTGCTTGGTGTTTTTTGAGTGTTACTTTGTCTTTGTCTTTTGTTAGGTATTTTACATTACAGAAAAAGGGAGTGAAAATAGGAAATTGAAAACCTAATGTGCAAATGTTATTTAAGCTTTGTTTCTGTGGTCTAAAAAAACCCTCAAATAATAACAAAATACACCAAAAAATAGGTGAAAAGTAACAAAAATAAAAAGAACAATCTCATGTTCGGGGTATTTATTTTTAGTGACTTTATGTTATCATATTATGCTCAATAATAATCATTGATTGTGATCCTGCATGCTGTAATACAAATACCCAAAAATGCTTTTCATGGAATTTTTTTAAAGATTATATGCAATGAGAATAAGGAGTCCAAATCAAATCAAAACAAACAAAAATCAAAACCGAAAGTACTTTTTATTTTTTTATTTTTTTTTACTTATTTCCCTATTTTGTTTGAACACCAAACAACACAAAAAGTCCTACAATGTACAGTCTTTTTAAATATTTTAGGATATTCTTTTGTAAAGCACTGCACAATCTGTTGATGATATAAAAATCCTGAATAAAAACAATGATGATAATAATAACTACTGTAATAATAAAATTACACCCAAAAACAAACACAATAACACTTTGAGCATAAATGAAACAAAAGCAATTCAAAACCCTTAGAAGCCTTAAAAACAACTCTAAACCAACATAATTTACACTTACCAAAAACTCTTTAACAAAGGGTTTATTGACTGTTCTCCCATTACAAAGACTTACCAAAAACTCAATTGCCTATACAGGGAATTTTTCTGAAAAAAATGGTAATTTAGCTAAATATTTTTGTTGTTTTTTTGACATCTCAACCCTTATTTCGGAGCAAAAAATCTATTTGCAATTAGCCATACTTAGTCAAATTCTTTAAATATGGAATTTTTATTGTTATACAATAATGATTAAAAGCAGTTATCTATACTTCAGAGTATATTTGTATATATTTATGATATTTTTAATATAATAACTGATGGAATCTGCATGGATGTTTAGGGAACTGCACTTGAAAAGTGAACATTTCCTGCTGTGTGATTAATTATTTAAATTACCTTTATTTGATTTATGGATTCTGGTGGATATGATAAATATTCAATCATAACAGGGTTGGTTTATTAACTAATTGTGGACTAATATAATGCTGTTTATTGTAAACACCTTTTTTTAATAATTTAGATTATAACTTCAAATTTCATGTTTATAAACAAAATCTACTATTTAGAGATTTCTTCTGTTATTATATGTGTGGCAAGCAGCCCCAGATGACCTGGGGTATGGTCATAGAATAGGGAGTATCTACTGCCCAGGTTCTGGTGCGTTATGAGGTTCTACAGGTGAGAGTGGTGTGAACAGGAAATCTATTTTTTGATAGGGCTCTGGAGACAATGAGTTACTTTGCCAATTTTCCAAACCAGATTTTTCACTTTGTTGGAAAGCCAGAGGTGTGTCTAAAATTGAACTAGGAAAATCATTTTTGTGGGAGAGGCTTCGAATACCGAATAGCGGCCAAATCTGCTGAATATATTTTTAAATGGAAATTAGTCACATATGGTGGAGGATGTAAGCAAGAGCTACATAGTTACATAGTTAGATAGTAGGTGAGGTCAAAAAAAGACACAAGTCCATTAAATCCAACCTATGTGTGTGATTATATGTCAGTATTACATTGTATATCCCTGTATGTTGCGGTCGTTCAGGTGCTTATCCAATAGTTTCTTGAAACTATCGATGCCCCTCGCTAAGACCACCACCTGTGGAAGGGAATTCCACATCCTTGTCGCTCTTACAGTAAAAAACCCCCTACATAGTTTAAGGTTAAACCTCTTTTCTTCTAATTTTAATGAGTGGCCACGAATCTTATTAAACTCCCTTCTGTGAAAAAGTTTTATCCCTATTGTGGGGTCACCTAAATGAATTATTTTACATTTTTCTACATTGAACCTCATTTACCATGTAGTTGCCCACCCCATTAATTTGTTCAAAACTTTTATGCAAGGTTTCCACAGCTCTGAAAGCTGTTTGTTAAAGATCATGAAAACTTTGTGCCAGCAACATATAAAACAGACAACACTCTATGTACTTACTAATTCTCTGTGTGCATTCTGGAGGAACTTCTTAGGCTGGTCATACATTAATCTTTTTTTTTTTTTTTTTTTTCTCAATCAGTGGGTTGAATGGAAAAAAAATATCTAATTGCCCCATGCACACATTTATTGTGGATGGAAAAATCACTCCTGCAATGCTATTGAAGGCTTCCTGCCGGCAGAATAAACTAATCAGTTACATAGTTACATAGTTACATAGTAGGTGAGGTTGAAAAAAGACACAAGTCCATCAAGTCCAACCTATGTGTGTGATTATGTGTCAGTATTACATTACATGTCCCTGTATGTTGCGGTCATTCAGGTGATTATCTAATAGTTTCTTGAAGCTATCAATGCTCCCCGCTGAGACCACCGCCTGTGGAAGGGAATTCCACATCCTTGCCGCTCTTACAGTAAAGAAGCCTCTACGTAGTTTAAGGTTAAACCTCTTTTCTTCTGGCTTTTCTCCAATCAGCTGGTACCATTCCAGTCAATAGACTGTCTGTAAAAATTAGGAACAATGGTCTGGCAATCACCTGACTGAGTTCCTCAAGTACCCTCGGATGCAAGCCATCTGGTCCCGGTGATTTATTAATGTTAAGTTTCTCAAGTCTAATTTTAATTCCGTCCTCTGTTAACCATGGAGGTGCTTCCTGTGTTGTGTCATGAGGATAAACACTGTAGTTTTGGTTACTGAAGCCCCCCGATTCACTCGTGAAGACTGAGGAGAAGAATAAATTCAATACCTTTGCCATCTCCCCATCCTTTGTAACCAGATGTCCTTCCTCATTCTTTATGGGGCCAATATGGTCTGTCCTCCCTTTTTTACTGTTTACATAATGTTTTATTTCTAGTTGGTGTGTCTACCATCTGACCCATAAAATTGTCCTGCAAGACATTAAGGAACTGGCGAGCTTTAAATGAATGCGCGGTTCCCTCCTCCCAGTCTATGTCTGGATAATTAAAATCCCCCATTATGATAACACTTCCCTTCCTTGCTGCTAATCCAATTTGTGATAGGAGATCCATCTCCACTTCCTCCCTCAGGTTAGGGGGCCTATAACATACTCCCAGTATTATTTTCCTCTTAGCTTCATCCCTTTGGAGCTCTACCCATAAGGATTCCACCTCCTCTCTAGCTCCCTCAGTGATGTCATCTCTCACATTCGCTTGTACATTATTCTTGATATATAGGCATACCCCTCCCCCTTTTTTACCCTCTCTATCCTTGCGGTATAGGGTATACCCTTGAATGTTTGCCAGCCAATCATGAGAGCTGTTGAACCAGGTCTCTGAAATTCCCACAAAATCCAAATCCTCCTTGTACAACAGTATCTCTAGTTCACCCATCTTGTCCGCCATGCTCCTGGCATTGGTGAACATGCCACATAGTTTAGACCGGTCGCATATTGTCCTCATATTGGGTGTTTCAAGATTGCAACTAGGACTTGCTACTATACTCACCTTGTGTTTTTGTGCTTTGGTTAACCTACCACTAATGCTCCCAATACTACCCTCTGGAATATCTTCCGCACTGGCTATCACTGTCTCTGGACCCTCCCCCCCATTGCCTAGTTTAAAAACCCCAGTGTTGCAGGATACAGACGGTGGAACTAATCATTCAGGAAAAACCTGACAAGTCTATCGATTGATAGATCAACTTTTGTACAACCATCTAGCCCATAATTGGATCAAAATTTGGCTGGTCCAGAATTTCGATATACACCAATCCTAAACATAATGGTGGCCCCCACTTTGTTGTTTTTTTTTTTTAAATCTCTCATGGCTTTCCATGATATCCAGTGGCAGCACATGCTATTTATCATTACCCTTTGGATGCGGCTCTGTAACCAGTTTTCTATCCAGGTACATACCATAAGGTCCTAGCCAACAGCCCTCAATTTGTAAATTAGGCGTTTATGGGCAACTGTATCTAATGCTTTTGCCTGAAAGCTTAATTTTAACATTTTTGGAATAATTAGGAATATGAGAATGGGAGGGGGTTTGGGGAATGTGGTTTTGAAGTGTTTTTTTGCAATCTGTTTTGACAGTTTAATACATTTTTTAGAACAATGCAATGTGGTACTGCAAAAAGAAAATGGTTTGCTACTGGCCAATTGGTATAAAGGTTTAGGCATATTTTTATTTATTTTTTCTAGTAGTAAATTTTCTGATAAAGTTTAGATCTGTTGTGGCTTCTACCACTCATTCCAGGGCTATTACTGTTGGATATTTAGAATGTTTACAGACTTTTTATGCATTCCTGGTATTTAATTTTCTTTTATATTGTTACAGATCCCCCATACAAGTGCTCAGTTCGGCATGCCCTTTGTTTGACAATTCCTTTTAACCTTGAACTGGTTTTCAAGATTCTCTCTGCTTAGACTTCAACGGGATTCACATTAAAATGTTACTAAACCCAGGACCCTGCATTCACTATATGTTTTATCATCAGCAGTATATAGCAGCCTTGTGACTTCTAAGAGTGTTTGGTTAAAGCTTGTAGGAGGAGTTTTCATTCTCCTCTGACTGTCCTATGAGGCTACAGGACCCCTGACCCTCTGTCTGGACAGTGCTGTTTGGCCCTGTGCCCTGTGCTGATCACATGCACCCTCCCTACCTGGCTGAAGTGCAGTGATATGGTTGCTGGCTTTAGTAAAGGTTTACTGCTGAGTGGGTTGCTGAACTAATGGTCCTGGATTGCGCGGTGCCATCGGTGTTTGGATATATATATGCAGCCATCCATCCAGAGCTTATTCCCATGATCTTCTGTGCAAGCAAAGGTCTTGGCTGGGCTATAGCCACATGCCTGGTTTTGCTTGCCATCTGGTAAGTGAGTTTTTCTAAAGGTGGTGGCACACTTTGTTGAACAAACTCACTGTGGTGTTAATACTAGAAGAATCTGGTTTATTATTCCACAATTTTTTGTCAATAGAGAGATGATGCTTGTTTCTACAATCAAATGTTTATAAATTGGACTATATTAGTGTGGCTTCTCTTTTCTATACTGCATAGTACTAATCCTCCAGCAGTGGGGCCCTAGAAGATATGAGAGGACCAGCTGACTTTCCAAGACAAAGCCGTGGTTGGGCAACACTTGCTTGTAACATTAACGGAATAAGTGTACCATTTGTTCTGGCAAAGATTCAGGATAGACCGATGGCGGACCACTGAAGAGGGTCGAGGCAAGCTAGGGAGAGCAGGGTGGTGAACCTGAGGAAAAGGACTGATATCTGTACAATGGAAGATCAACCTAGATAGCTCAAACATCTCATGAAGCATGTTCTGGATCAGAAGGATGGATGTGGGACATTGTGGAGGCAGCAATACCGGAGCAAGACCGTCTGTATCTCTGAGGCAGAGGATTTGACATCCTAAGGGGAAAGGTCTTCAAGAAGGATATCCAGCCAGTTAGAGACGAAGACTGGACCGGCTCCCAAGAATGACAAAGCTCAGGCAGTTGGTCCGAGGACCGCAAGATAAACTGACAATTCTCTTTCTTCAAAAGCAAATAAAACAGGAAGCCCTATGTAAAAGTAGCTACAGATTCTTGTATAATGGTCAAGAGAGGCATAAAAGCTCTGCGCATCTGAAGGGTAACATGGGATAAATCTCAACGAGATGAATAGTAGCACCATCAAAATCAATGGGACCCCTGTGCCAAACCCTCTGTTGAATAAGCTCCTTCACTTAATAGTAGTGAACACAGCATAAAATGTCCCTTGGATGGTCATTAGCAGGTGTTACGCTAGGTGTGACCCTGTGGATCCATCAAGTTCCATATCTGCATCTGATTCTTGGTCGAGGTATTTATTAAAGATTGATATGACCTTTGCGGCAAGGTCCACAGAAGCAATGGCCTCTGGTATACCTCGGAGCCTGATGTTGTTTCTCCTTCTCCTGTTTTCAATATCCTCTGACTGTAACCTCAGGTGAAGGAGTTGGGATCTATGGTGGGACACAACAGTTTCCAATGCCGCAATGAGAGCCTTCTGTGCAGTCTGAGTGGAGTCAATGGCAGTGATCCTGTTGTCTGTGTGGGCAACCTGGGCCTAAAGGTCCTCCACCTCCCTCTTGAGGGAGGATTTGATCCATTGAGCCAAGTGATCCAGCTCTTGTTTAGTAGGTAGAGAGGCCAAGCTTTGCTGGATCTGCCAGAGGGCTTATAATGGGGCTACATCAGTGAGACTAGGCCATCTGTCTTTGGTGCCAGCAGGAGAAGGAAACAGGCTCAGACAAAGTGAAGGAATCAGAGAACAGTCTCTTACCCTAGCTGCAAAAGCAGTGACTGGAGTGATGTGAGAGGAGCAAGAGGTAGAATGGCTCTGATCCGCATGGCTGGCTGCAGGAGGAGACAGCGCCATATTGGCTGCAGCAGTCCTCATGAGGCCGGGAATTTCAGGAGGTGTGACGGAAGTCACTTTTGGGTGCAGGGTGACCAAGAAAAGAATGAACCCTGAGAATATGATTGGATTACTTCAAATGGGACAGTAATATTCATTAACAATATCTCTCAAGAAATATGATCATTTTATCCCCTGTACACTGTGAGGTCTATGGCCAGGAAGTATAACTCCTAATATGGGCATTCCAGGATGTTCAATGTAAGAGACCGACAGTCTATTGCTTAAGGATGTTGCTTTTGTCTAGTCGAAATCGATAGAGCCGAAAGACCCAATATAACCGTAAGGCCCAGCGTAACAGATAGGAAACCCGAAGAGGCAAGTTTTGATCGGGCTGTTAACATAAGACTGGCACATTATGGCCCTAACCCTACAGCGGAGATCATAGACTGAGTTATAGTGGCTGTGGAGGCAAATTGGCTACAGCAAAGAGGTGCTGCAGCAGCAGTAGTCACAGCAGCACCAACTGAAAGAAGAAAGGTACATTTTGCTGCTTTTAAAAATTTAATCGAAACAGAAGGGCAAATTGATGGGCACCTTGCCAATTTTGAACAGTAATGTGCCCTACACTGGGTGCCCACAGAGGAATGGGTTACCATTTTGTCTGGTAAATTGTCCAGCCAGGCCAGTGAAGCATTCAGGACCATCCCAGACGAGGATATTATGAACTATGGGCTGATAAAAAAAAGCACTTTTGGCCAGGTATGCCGTTACACCGGAGGCATACAGGAGGCAGTTCCGAGAGATGAGCAAGCAGACTGGAGACTCATATATCGAGTGGGCATGCCGCCTACACCGCACGGCATCCCACTGGGTCTCTGGATGCCAAGCAGTATCCGAGGAAGAAGTGCTGCAGCTGAAGCACTTCTTTGACAAGCTGTCCCCAGAAGTCAGAGAGTGGGTCTGGGACCGAAAACCTTGCCTGAAGCACCTTGCCTGAAGCAGCTCGTCTGGTGGACGAATACACAGATGCCCGCAAACTGGATAACCCTGTGGTCAAGACAACAGCTCGGGTGGATTATCAATCAGCGGCACCCCCTCCAGCTGGCGCCTACCAACCACAGTCCCTTCAGCACCACCTCCAGTGGCCACTTATTCTCAGCAACCCCGGTTCAACTCCCAGGACTACTCACAACCCATCAGGTGTTTCAGGTGTAAACAGCTAGGGCACAAAAAGCCAGACTGTCCATTGAATCAAGCCAGGCAGTCCCAGTCGTGGAGAAAGCCAGCAGGGGGGAATCCCCGCACATCCATGCCTGCGGCTCACTGCGTTGAGGAGGAAGAACATTGGGGCGTCCTGCACGAGACTGATCCAGTACAAGCAGCTAACCAGGACCAAAGGAAGCAACACAGGCAGACTGTCCGGGTTAATGGAAAGGTAGCCAATGGCCTATGTGATACTGGCGCCACCATGACCCTACTACAGAAGAACCTCATCCCAGAGAGCCAACACACCGGAGACACTGTAGCCGCAAGGGTAGCAGGAGGCACCTTTTTCCAGCTACCCATTGCCCGTGTTCACCTGGATTGGGGGGTTGGTTCGGGACACGTGAATGTGGGGATGATGAAGGATTTGCCAGTGGATGTACTACTGGGGAATGATTTGGCCCCCCTCGTTTCTGCTTACGCCCCTATGTGCCCCGCTGAAGCCAACCCAGTGACTACCAATGCCCAGACCCGTGCTGTTGGAACCGGCGGCCCGCTTGCTTCTGAGACCCAGGTAAGACTATCTTCCCCAACATGTACCATAGATCAGGCTCCCCTAGGCTGGGATACCCCAGAGGCATTTGGGAGGGAAACCAGGAAGGACCCGGCCTTACACAAGTATAGAGCTAAGGCAGATACTCAGGAAAGGGAAATAGATGGGGAGCTTTATGAATGGGTGGGGGATAGACTGTATAGGATCCCTAAGCCATCCCCGAGAAGTAAAGCCCCTTCGCAGAAACGACAGCTGGTGGTACCTAAGGAATACCAGCTGGAAATTCTGTGAATCGGGCATGATGTACCACTAGCAGGACATCTAGGGCCCTTCGCACAGCTCATAGAATTACACAGAATTTCTTCTGGCCCAATTTTAACCAGGATATGCGACAGTACTTCAAAATGTGTGACACATGTCAATGAGTAGGTAAGCGGGGGGACCACCCTAAGGCCAGACTTATGTCCATGCCTATTACTGGGGAGCCCTTTTACCGCCATAGCCATTGACATTGTGGGTCCCTTGGCCAGGCCTAGTCCATCCGGGAAGAAGTATATTCTCAACATGGTGGACTACGCCACCCATTACCCAGAGGCAGTAGCTATGTCCAACATTGAAGCAAAGACAGTAGCTGATGCCCTGGTTAAGATATTTACTAGAGTGAGTTTCCCTAAGGAGATTCTCTCTGACCAGGGAACCCAGTTTACCGCTGTGCTCACGCAACAGTTGTGGAAGGTGTGCAATATTAAGCCCTTGCTGAGCTCACCTTACCACCCCCAGACTAATGTCTCTGCGAGCGCTTTAACAGGACCCTTTCGGACATTTTCGGACGCTTGCAGAGACTAGGAGGGATTCCTGCCTCACCTGTTATTTGCGTACAGAGAGGTACCCCAGGAATCTACTGGGCTCTCTCCCTTGGAGTTACTCTATGGGAGAAAGGTCCACGGACCCCTCAATCTCATTAGAGGACACTGGGAGGGAGAGATAGAGCAGGAAGGGACCCCCATAGTGCCCTATGTTCTGGAACTCAGGGACCGCATGGAGCAACTGTCTCTGGTGGTAAGGGAGAATCTCCAGGTGGCCCAGGGGAGACAGAAGAGATGGTACGATTGGGGGGCCCGACAGTGTATCTTCCAGGTTGGGCAGAAGGTCTTAGTGCTCAAGCCTGTGAAGATCGACAAGATGCAGGCATCTTGGCAGGGTCTGTATAAAGTGGTAGCCCAGGTATGTGATACTACCTATGTTATTGCCAGCTGTGCAAATGAAAGAATCCAGTGAACCTTTCATGTGAACATGCTAAAGGAGTATCAGGAACGGCAGGAGGATGTTGCTGCAGTATGTGCCCCTGCTGCGAATGAATCCGAAAGTTTACCCCTCCCTGACTTACTAGAGCGAGACCCTCAGACTGACCTCATTAGCCTCGTACAGCTAGGGGACTGGTTAAGCCCCACAAAGAAGGAACAGGCTAAGCGGCTTCTGTGGGAGAAACAGGCGTTTTTCTCCCAAAAACCAGGCTACATGACCCTGGCTGTGCATAAGGTAGAGACCCCTGGACAAGCATCCCTTCGACAGCCCCCTGCCATATCCCTGAAGCAGTCTGAGAAGGAATGCGGAAAGAGATGCAGGAGATGATTCAGTTAGGAGTCATTGAGCCCTCTGACAGCCCTTGGGCCTCGCTTGTAGTCCTGGTGCCTAAGAAAGACGGAACTACCCGGTTCTGCGTGGACTACAGGCGACTCAATGAGAAGTTCACCACTGATGCCTACTCAATGCCCAGGGTAGACAAACTGCTAAATCGTATAGCCAGGGGACTTTATTTAACTACAATAGACCTGTGTAAGGGCTATTGCCAGATTCCCCTGGCCGAGGATGCTATCCCCAAGTTGGCATTTGTTACCCCGTTTGGCCTGTACCAGTCTAAGGTCATGCCATTCGGGATGAAAAATGCCCCGGCTACCTTCCAACGTATGGTGGATAGGCTCCTCGATGGCTTTCAGGATTTTGCATGTGCATACCTGGATGACATTGCGATCTGCAATGGGTCTTAGGAGGAGCACCTGGTTCACATAGGGGTGGTTCTGGACAAGATTCGGGCCGCAGGCCTGACCTTGAAACCAGACAAGTGCCATCTAGGTATGGCAGAGGTGCAGTACCCGGGGACACCAAGTAGGGTTTGGGAACCAGAGACCAGAGCCAGCCAAGGTAGAGGCAGTAGTTAACTGGCCCACACCCCTTACTAAGATCCAGGTATTAGCCTTCTTGTGGACTGCAGGGTACTACCAATGTTTTGTCCCTGATTATAGTGCTATCGCCAAGCCCCTGACTGACCTGATGAAAAAGAATTTACCTAGGCAGGTCCTGTGGTCTCCAGCTTGTGAAGCCATGTTTTTAGCCCTCAAGAAAGCACTTGTAAATGCCCCTGTCTTGGCTGCCCCAGTACCCAACAAATATTTCCTTGTCCACACAGACGCTTCCATGTTTGGACTGGGGGCTGTGCTGAGCTAAATTGGGGAGGATGGAGGAGAATACCCTGTCGCATACCTGAGCAGAAAGCTATTACCCCAGGAAGTGAGCTATGTGGCAGTGGAGAAGAAGTGCTTGGCCCTGGTCTGGGCCCTTAAAAAGTTGAACCCTTATTTGTACAGACAGGAATTTTCATTAGTCACCGACCACAACCCATTGGTCTGGCTTAACCGGGTCTCAGGAGTAGGGATGAGCCGAACACCCCCCTGTTCGGTTCGCACCAGAACATGCGAACAGGAAAAAAGTTTGTTCGAACACGCAAACACCGTTAAAGTCTATGGGACACGAACATGAATAATCAAAAGTGCTAATTTTAAAGGCTTATATGCAAGTTATTGTCATAAAAAGTGTATGGGGACCCAGGTCCTGCCCCAGGGGACATGTATCAATGCAAAAAAAAGTTTTAAAAATGGCCGTTTTTTCAGGAGCAGTGATTTTAATAATGCTTAAAGTCAAACAATAAAAGTGTAATATTCCTTTAAATTTCGTAGCTGGGGGGTGTCTATAGAATGCCTGTAAAAGGGCGCATGTTTCCCGTGTTTAGATCAGTCTGACAGCAAAATGACATTTGGAAGGAAAAAAAGCCATTTAAAACTACTCGCGGCTATTGCATTGCCGGTCCGACAATACACATAGAAGTTAATTGATAAAAACGGCATGGGAATTCCCCACAGGGGAACCCCGAACCAAAATTTAAAAAAAAAATGACGTGGGGGTCCCCCTAAATTCCATACCAGACCCTTCAGGTCTGGTATGGATATTAAGGGGAACCCCGGCCAAAATTAAAAAAAAAAATGACGTGGGGGTCCCCCTAAATTCCATACCAGACCCTTCAGGTCTGGTATGGATATTAAGGGGAACCCCGGCCAAAATTTAAAAAAAAATTGACGTGGGGGTCCCCCTAAATTCCATACCAGACCCTTCAGGTCTGGTATGGATTTTAAGGGGAACCCCGCGCCAAAAAAAACTAAAAACGGCATGGGGTCCCCCCAAAAATCCATACCAGACCCTTATCTGAGCACGCAACCTGGCAGACCGCAGGAAAAGATGGGGGAATGAGAGAGCACCCCCCCTCCTGAACCGTACCAAGCCACATGCCCTCAACATTGGGAGGGTGCTTTGGGGTAGCCCCCCAAAACACCTTGTCCCCATGTTGTTGAGGACAAGGGCCTCATCCCCACAACCCTGGCCGGTGGTTGTGGGGGTCTGCGGGCGGGGGGCTTATTGGAATCTGGAAGCCCCCTTTAACAAGGGGACCCCCAGATCCCGGCCCTCCCCCCTGTGTGAAATGGTAAGGGGGTACAAAAGTACCCCTACCATTTCACTAAAAAACTGTCAAAAATGTTAAAAATGACAAGAGACAGTTTATGACAATTCCTTTATTTAAATGCTTCTTCTTTCTTCTATCTTCCTTCATCTTCTTCTTCTTCTTCTGGTTCTTCTGGCTCTTCTGGTTCTTCCTCCGGCGTTCTCGTCCAGCATCTCCTCCACGGCGTCTTCTATCTTCTTCTCCTCAGGCCGCTCCGCACCCATGGCATGGGCATCTTCTCTTCATCTTATTCTCTTCTTCATCTTCTTCTTCATCTTCTTCTTTTCTTCTCTTCTTCTCTTCTTTATTTTCTTCTCCGGGCCGCTCCGTATCCATCCTGGCATGGAGGGAGGCTCCCGCTGTGTGACGGCGTCTCCTCGTCTGACGGTTCTTAAATAACAGGGGGCGGGGCCACCCGGTGACCCCGCCCCCCTCTGACCCACGGTGACTTGACGGGACTTCCCTGTGACGTCACGGGGAATGCCACAGGGAAGTCCCGTCATGTCCCGTGCATCAGAGGGGGTCACCGGGTGGCCCCGCCCCCCGTTATTTAAGAACCGTCAGACAAGGAGACGCCGTCACACAGCGGGAGCCTCCCTCCATGCCAGCATGGATGTGGAGCGGCCCGGAGAAGAAAATGAAGAAGAGAAGAAAAGAAGAAGATGAAGAAAAAGATGAAGAGAAGAGCGGAAGCCTCCCCCCATGCCATGGGTGCGGAGCGGCCCGAGGAGAAGAAGATAGAAGACGCCGCGGAGGAGACGCTGGACGAGAACGCCGGAGGAAGAACCAGAAGAGCCAGAAGAACCAGAAGAAGAAGATGAAGGAAGATAGAAGAAAGAAGAAGCATTTAAATAAAGGAATTGTCAAAAACTGTCTCTTGTCATTTTTAACATTTTACCATTACCATTTACCATTTACCATTTCACACAGGGGGGAGGGCCGGGATCTGGGGGTCCCCTTGTTAAAGGGGGCTTCCAGATTCCGATAAGCCCCCCGCCCGCAGACCCCCACAACCACCGGCCAGGGTTGTGGGGATGAGGCCCTTGTCCTCAACAACATGGGGACAAGGTGTTTTGGGGGGCTACCCCAAAGCACCCTCCCAATGTTGAGGGCATCTGGCCTGGTACGGTTCAGGAGGGGGGGTGCTCTCTCGTCCCCCCCTCTTTTCCTGCGGCCTGCCAGGTTGCGTGCTCGGATAAGGGTCTGGTATGGATCTTTGGGGGGACCCCACGCCGTTTTTTTTTTTTTGGCGCGGGGTTCCCCTTGAAATCCATACCAGACCTGAAGGGTCTGGTATGGAATTTAGGGGGACCCCCACGTCATTTTTTAAAAAAATTTTGGCCGGGGTTCCCCTTAATATCCATACCAGACCTGAAGGGCCTGGTATGGAATTTAGGGGGACCCCCACGTAATTTTTTATTTTTAAATTTTGGTTCGGGGTTCCCCTGTGGGGAATTCCCATGCCGTTTTTATCAATTAACTTCTATGTGTATTGTCGGACCGGCAATGCAATAGCCGCGAGTAGTTTTAAATGGCTGTCATTTTGCTGTCAGACTGTTCTAAACACGGGAAACATGCGCCCCTTTACAGGCATACTATAGACACCCCCCAGCTACAAAATTTAAAGGGATATTACACTTTTATTGTTTGACTGAGAATATGATTGGATTACTTCAAATGGGACAGTAATATTCATTAACAATATCTCTCAAGAAATATGAAGATTTTATCCCCTGTACACTGTGAGGTCTATGGCCAGGAAGTATAACTCCTAATATAGGCATTCCAGGAAGTTCAATGTAAGAGACCGACCGTCTATTGCTTAACGATGTTGCTTTTGTCTGGATAAATAAATCGTGTTAATCTTGTCTGAGGCAGTTTTCCCTTCACCTATTATTAAGTGTGCTAATGAACTTACCTGTTGTCCACTAGGGGAAGTATTGGCACTCAGAATAATGTGTATTGGGGGCTCGTTATGTAACCATTGTGTGATGTTAGGGCGGCACAGTGGTGCAGTGGTTAGCACTCTCACCTAGCAGTAAAAAAGGGTCGCTGGTTCGAATCCCAACCACGACACTACCTGCCTGGAGTTTGCATGTTCTCCCTGTGCCTGCGTGGGTTTCCTCCGGGTACTCCGGTTTCCTCCCACACACTAAAGACATGCTGGTAGGTTAATTGGCTTCTGTCCAAAATTGGCCCTAGTATATGAATGGGGACCTTGGATTGAGGGTAGGGATTGATGTGAGTGTGCGATGTTCAGGCTTAGGGACAAGGGTCAGGGTTGTAGACACTCACTCAGGATGGACTGGTGTCTTTATTCAACCTTACTAACTATGTAACTATGTAACTATGTTGTGGGTGGATCCGGGTCATTGTTCATGTGGCACCTATAGTATTCTCAAGTGTATAAAAAGAGCCTGCATTCGTTTCAATAAAGAGTTTGATTCTGGTTTGACCCTCCGTACAGAGCCTTGTCTTGTACTTAGGGGGAAGAATTATTCGTATGGGTTTCTTGTTCGGCTGATTGGGGTGTTTGGTAGCTGCCTTTGTGTTTGGAAATGGAATGTCCTAAATGACTTTAACCCCTTTCATACTCGGGGTGTCATTACAGGAGGCACAGAAGCAAAAAAGCGGGTGATTTCAGCTGACACATGGGACTGTGGGATGCTCTGGGACTTCCTCTTCTTGGGCTTCTGTCAGGTACTCGGTTTAGGTTGATAATTTGGCCACAGGGAGAGCCCTGTGTGTCGGGAACTCAGGAATCAGCATCTGGTCTCCGCCATGGTCAGCCACACACCCACCCTGAACATTTTGATTGAGCCATTCCTGATAAGGTACCCTGAGTTTCCAGGTGTTTTGCAGTAGGCCAGTTTAGGCAGTCATAGCCATTGAGTGTTCCCCAGGCTAAATTGCAGCATCAGTACACTAACATATACTAACACGTGCAAAACTTCAGGTTGGCAATTCTGTAGTGGCTGCACCAGCAGCACTAGACCATCACCACATTAGGAGCTCCTGATTGAGTATGCATGTTGATTAGTTGGTGCCCTGGATTTCAGGATGTCTTGTATCTGGCTACTGTAAGCAATCATAACTGTTGAGTGTTCTCCTGGTAAAATCCAGAGTCAATACAAGCTGCCTGCCAACTGCTTGATATGTGATGCACTCAAGGACCAGAACTTCAGGTTGGCCATGCTGCAGCAGCTGCACTGGACAATCCCCACTTCAGTAGCTCCAAATTGAGGACACATGCAACATTGTCTCAGCATTTCTGGAGGAGACTAAAAAGGTGATTCGCAATAGGTGGGCATTAGTGACACAATCCCACTGTTGCTTCTGCTGGGGTACTGGAGGCATAGCAGCAGGAAGAAGCACCTCTTTGATGCATCTCCTGATTGTGGCTGGATCCACTGGCCTGTAGGCATAGGCAAAAAGGTAAGCCCTAATGGAAAAAGGATGTTTGTCCTCCAAGAAGGTGGCCTTAGTTTCACATGTGTTGCTTAAACAGGCAGCTGCACTTTGTTTAGGTATGAGGTTTTTATTTGTGTATGGCACATCACCTCACACATCTGAGCAACAGAAGTTGACTCGAAAGCACACACTGGATACCTTCAGCTGTCGCTGTGCTCTTGTTAGGGTTCTAATGTGTCCCTGCACCTTTAAGGAGGATTGGGCTTCCTCCAGGCACACAGCCCCTTAATGTATCCATTGCAAGACTCTCAAATATAAGATTTACTGTTAATAAGGGAGTGCAGCTTCCTCATTTAATTGCAAAGTAGGGATGAGCTTTATGTTCGGGTCGAACATGAGTTTGACTTGAACATTGGGTTTTCGACCATTCGTTGAAAAACGAACATTATGGGGTGTTTGCGGCAAATTCGAGCGCCGTGTAACGCCCCATAATGCACTGCGAGATCGCAATGCATTGCTGTATGATGATTGGCCAAAGCATGCACCATGACCTGCATGCTTTGGTCAATCCCAACGCCCTCAGCTAAGAGAGCCATAATTGGCCAAAAGCAGGGTGCCTTTGGCCAATTATGGCTCAGGAAGACTAAGTCCACACCCCACACTATATAAGGCTGCCTGCACATCGGCCCTGTGTAGTGTGTTGTTGGCGTGGACGGAGAGAGAGTGTGATTTAGATTGAGCAGGCAGACAGGTTATTCAGTTAGCTGCAGTGTATTTAATATATATATACAGTCAGTCTCGTATATATATATATATATATATATATATATATATATATACTTTTCATCAAGTGTAGCTATATCTGACTGCAGGCCATTCCTGTTGTACTTTCTCTAATATATTTCAGGCAGGCAGGTTATTCAGTTGCTGTGTATTTCATACATATATACAGTCAGTCTTGTGTATATATATATATACACTCCCCTCCAGAGGGAGGGGATGATGAGGTCACTGACTCTACTTGGGTGCCTGATAGAAGAGAGGAGGAGGCACATCTCCAATGAGGCAGGATGCCCTCCCGGGGGCAGCTTAAGGGAAGCCACCCTATTGCATCACACCGCAGAGCTAAGCAGGTGCAGGGCGCTGCTGACTCCCCACATATTTTGAAAAGTTCTTTGGTGTGGGCCTTTTTGACATGTTTGCAGCAGATCGCACCATTGCTGTTTGCAACATATGTCTGAAGCGTATCAAGTGTGGCCAAAACAGCATGCGCTTGGGCACCACATGCTTGACCAGACATATGACGACCTCTCATGCAGTCCGTTGGCAATAACACTTAAAAGACCCACATCAAAGAACAAGGCGGACCTCTCCTTGCTCCTCATCAACTGGGATCTCCAACCCCACTATACCTCCAGTCCTCTCTTGCGGTCAATCTGCTAGCAGTACACCAATATCAGATTTTAGCAGGCAAATTTCCCTACCCCAGTTGCTAAACCGTCAAAAGAAATTCGGTCTCAGCCATCCACATGCTCAGCGTCTGAATGCTAGCTCAGCCAAATTGCTAGCACAGGGATCCTGGCAGTACGGAGCAGTACCCGGCAAATGCACACACACCTTGCCTTGGTATTGTCCTTGAGCCCTGACCTGCAGCCTGCATCCTGTTACCCTGATCCTGAAAACCTGATTCCTGAACTTGAAACCTGATTCCTGGAACCTGTTTATCCTATTCCATCTCTGTTACCTGAACCCTGAACCCTGAGCCTTGTATCTGACCCATCCCTCCTGTGATCCATCCATCCTCTTATTGTCCTGTTTGTTTCCCTTCCCCAGCTGCTGACCTCCCGTTGACAACCCTGGCCTGGCTCTGTTTATGATCTCGGTATTCCCCTTACTTGTATATATTTGTTCTGTTACTATTATTATTTGTGGGTTTCTGTTTGGTATTGATTGTTGTGCACTGAGTGATATTGGAGGTGGTTGTGTTTATATTTATTCACTTATCTTTAATAAATCATTTATACTTCACTTATACACGTCTGGGTTTTCTCTGTTGCAGTCCACACAGTTCTGGTCTTATCTGGTACATGACAGCCCCCTTTTGTGAATTTGTGGAATGTGCGGTACCTCAGTGGCAGGTTCCCAAATGCCATCTCTTTTCACGGAAGGCCATTCCGGCTCCCTACCAGCATGTGGAAGGCAATGTCTTGGCCTTGTTGGACAGGGCAGTCAGCAGTAAGGTGCATATTACTGCTGGCTCATGGTCAAGCAGGCATGGACAGGGACATTACCTTTCTTTCACGGCGCACTGGATAACTCTGCTGGCAGCTGGGAAGGATGCAGGACAGGGTTCAGTATTGTTGGAGCTTGTTCCACCACCATGCCTCCAAAATGCTAGTGGTGCTTCTGCCACAGCTCTCTCCTCCACCCCCTCCTCTTCTTCTTCCCCTATGGCCTCTTTCTCTGTAGCTTTGTCCTCTGAACCAGCGGTGATCCGTAGGCGTTCAAGGGGCTACGCAAGCACTCAGGCAAAAAGATGCCATGTGGTGCTTGAGTTGGTCTTCTTAGGGGACATGAGCCACACTGGGGCAGAGATTCTGGCAGCTCGGCAGGCTCAGAGGTGGTTGACGCCACGCCAGCTTCAGCCAGGAATGGTTGTATGCGACAATGGCACCAACCTCCTCTCTGCCCTCCAACAGGGACAATTGACTCATGTTCCCTGTTTGGCTCACATCCTGAATTTGGTGGTGCAGTGGTTCTTGAGCAGGTACCCGGGCTTACAGGATCTCCTGAGGCAGGCTAGGAAAGTCTGTGGTCATTTCCGTCGGTCATATAATGCCAGTGCTCGGCTGGCTGACCTTCAAAGGGAATGCAACCTGCCCAAGAACCGCCTCATTTGGGACATGCCCACCTGGTGGAACTCAACATTGGTCATGCTGAAGTGGCTGCACATGCAGCTGAGGGCTATCAATGAGTACCTGTGTAAGAATGGCACCAGGACAAGGTCAGGGGAGCTTGTTTTTCTTTCGCCACATTAGTGGCTACTGATCAAGGATGCATGCACTGTCCTGTCACCATTTGAGGAGGACATGAGGATGGTGAGCAGTGACAGTGCATGCATCAGTGACCAGATCAGTGTCCCTTTTGTCCACCAGTTGGAGCACATGCTGCGTGGAATAATAGACAGGGCACTTGAGGCAGAACAGCAGGAGGAAGAGAAGGACTTCCTTACCTCTCAAGGCCCCCTTTATTCAGATAGTATTCCTGCGGGCCCGCCGATCACATAGGAAGAAGGAGAAGAGGAGGTGGAGGAGGAGGATTGTGTCAGCATGAAGGTGGAGGATAACACTCAGCATCAGCAGCAGTCTTCAAGGGATCGTTTTCAGTCCCCAGAAACCCATTTAGTTGTACATGGCTGGGATGAGGTGGTTGTGGATCATGTGATTCTTAGTGACCCACAGGACTCAGGATCGAATGCCTCTGCAAACGTACGCTGCATGGCCTCCCTGATCCTGCAAAGCCTGGAAAAGGACCCTAGGATTCATGGTATCAAGGAGAGGGATCATTACTGGCTGGCAACCCTTCTTGATCCATGTTACAAGGGTAAGGTTGCAGAACTTATCCAGCCTTCGCAGAGGGAGCAGAAACATCTTTGGGAGCAGAAAGGTTTGTGCAATGTGTCTCCAGAGCCTGGGAAGTTACAATTTCCTGGTGCTGGACAATGTGTTGCTGAGGCTTCGTTCAGTCACAGAAAGAGCGGTGGAGAAGGTGGCCGGCTGACCGATGCCTTCAGACAACTCTTCAGTCCTCAGCGCCAAGATCTGATCTAGATCTGATCAAGATCTGGTTCCAGCAACCATCGCCAGCATCTGAATTACATGATGCAGGAATATCTAGGGGCAAGATCAGACTTGGAGATCTTTCCAACAGAACATCCATTGGGTTACTGGGTCTTGAGGATGGACCACTGGCCAGAGCTTGCTCAATAAGCAATTGAGTTACTGGCCTGTCCTGCATCCAGCGTTCTTTCTGAACGCACATTCAGTGCTGCTGGAGGCTTTGTAACCGATTACAGAGTACGCCTGTCCACAGACTCGGCTCATATTCATAAAAATGAATCAGTCTTGGATCACCACCTACCAAGCACCTGATGCTGATGTAACCAATTGATTTTTCTATGGATGTGGGATCCCTTGAAGACTGCCTATGCTGAGTGACTATCCTATTATGCTTATTCCTCCTCAATCTTCACGATGATGGCTTCTAAGAATATTTTTGGTTCAGGGCACCACCACTAGTGCCTAAGGCCCAATTTTTCTGTCCTTAACAGGGGCGTGTAATTACAATTTTTGATCTAATTTTTCACAGCAGGGCCCGTTCCTGCGCTCAACAAAAGTATCTGCGAGGCTTTACAGTATTGTGCCATCCGCCGGTCACAAGGCGTCCTTGTGGCGATATGTTTCCGGCGGTGTGTCGCTGTTCGGTGGACACACTGGGGAGATGGATTGGCGCTAATCACCTGACGGCTGAGCCGCCCAGGTGAAAGTGCTCCACTCTCAGGTGTTGTCTGTTGACTTGACGTTGGGGGCTGGGCCATGATGGAACACCTATATAGGCATCTTCAAGGCTGGCCTTCACACACTTCACTTTCCTTCCTGTTCTCCATCACACTCACATGCATGGAATTGTCCACTCTGTGCACACCAGGTATTATTCTTTTTTCCCTAATTTTTCTTTTTCATCAGTCTTTATTGTTCATGTTCTTTCTTGGCCTCATTTTTCTCTTTGTTTTTTCTCCACTCCTTCCTATCCCACTCTCTCTCCTTATTTCCACGTTCACCACATCACTCTTTTTTTACATTTTCTCACACTTACACATCAACACATATCATTATGATCTGTTTCATATAGGTTTCCCACATGGAGGTCCGCATCCTACACTCATTGCACCCACCAGCAATGGTTTTGCCTATGGCTGTTGTTCCCATTCCCGTAGATCACCCTGGCGTCGGGCGGCTTTGCTGCTCTCTGTGATTCTGGATGCTGTTTCACTGGATCGCTGATGCAGACGTGAGTTTGGATGCACAACCTTCAATTCATTCTATACAAGTATATATTTGTATACAAAACCTTTTTATTAAAAAATATTTTTTAGAATCATTCCATGACGTATGCTCCTGATGAGCGGTTGCTATACCGCAAAACGCGTAGAGCTTTGATTATTACCAATCTTCCCATATCATGGAATACCAAGATTTCAATGATTCCACTTACCTCCATAAGCATCTGTCGTGGCATTAAATCTCTTTTATTATTTTAATTATTTGTCCAAATTTTATGGCTCTTTTTGGGTCTAATCACAGTAACAAATGTACACATGCATATTGATTGTTATGTTTGCTCTCTGTGTGACAATGGATCATGACTTATTGTGTAATTTATGTGTATTTTATGTAAAATCAATCCTTGGTTTATTATATAGAGGCTTGATGCCCACAGCATTTTAGAGGCTGGATGCCCAAAATGTTTTTTACATACCATGGATTGTACCAAATAAATGAATTTTGGTCACTTGACCTGCGTTTGTGCTGCTGTGTGCTTCATTTGAAGTCCCACTTCTCTTTTTCTTAACCAATGACCGGGATGGAGGCGAGCATTCCTTTGGTGCTAGCCTCATTTAAAGTCCCAAATTTTCCTTTTTTGAATACATAACCCGGGATGGAAGCACACAGCAGCAGTCACACAATTACTTTCTATATCTATGTAGGCCATTGGTATCAGTGGTCCCATAATCAACCCTCCATACTGTTGTTTGGTTGATGTGCGCTGCTGAGTCTGCATCTGCGATCCCTGGACAGTGTTTTTGATATCGCTGATCTGTCTGCATTTGCTTGCCTCACTTAGCTGTGGTGTTTCATGTGGGTCTCCTACCCCTCTCCCCGCCCTTGGGTGTCGGGGAGGGGGCAGATGCATGGTCCTTCCCTCTCTGCGTCATGTCACATCCGCCGGTCGCAAGGCATCCTTGTGGCACTATGTTTCCAGCGGTGTGTCGCTGTTCGGTGGACACACTGGGGAGATGGATTGGCTCTAATCGCCTGACGGCTGAGCTGCCCAGGTGAAAGTGCTCCACTCTTAGGTGTTGTCTGTTGACTTAACGTGGGGGGCTGGGCCATGGTGGAACACCTATATAGGCATCTCTAAGGCTGGCCTTCACACACTTCACTTTCCTGCCTGTTCAGCATCACACTCATATGCATGGAATTGTCCACTCTGTGCACACCAGGTATTATTTATTTTTCCTTAATTTTTCTTTTTCATCAGTCTTTATTGTTCATGTTCTTTCTTGGCCTAATTTTTCTCTTTGTTTTTTCTCCACTCCTTCCTATCCCACTCTCTCTCCTTATTTCCACGTTGTCACCACATCACTCTTTTTTACGTTTTCTCACACTTACATATCAACACATATCACTATGATTTGTTTCATATAGGTTTGCCACATGGAGGTCCGCATCCTACACTCATTGCACCTACCAGCAATGGTTTTGCCTATGGCCGTTGTTCCCATTCCTGCAGATCACCCTGGCGTCGGGCGGCTTTGCTTTGCAGCTCTCTGCGATTCTGGATGCTGTTTCACTGGATCGCTGATGCAGACATGAGTTTGGACGCACAACCTTCAATTCATTCTATACAAGTAATATATTTGTATACAAAACCTTTTTTCATTTCCTGCTTATTTACTGAAAATATATATATTTTTTTTTTATTAAAAAATATTTTTTAGAATCATTCCATGACGTATGCTCCTGATGAGCGGTTGCTATACCGCGAAATGCATAGAGCTTTGATTATTACCAATCTTCCCATAACATGGAATAGATTTCAGTGATTCCACTTACCTCCATAAGTATCTGTCATGCCATTAAATCTCTTTTATTATTTTGATTATTTGTCCTAACTTTCATGGCTCTTTTTGGGTCTAATCACAGTAACAAATGTACACATGCATATTGATTGTTTTCTTTGCTCTCTGTGTGACAATGGATCAGGACTTATTGTGTAATTTATGTGTATTTTATGTATAATCAATCCTTGGTTTATTATATAGAGGCTTGATGCCAACAGCATTTTAGAGGTTGGATGCCCAAAATGTTTTTTACATACCATGGATTAAACCAAATAAATGAATTTTGGTCACTTGACCTGCGTTTGTACTGCTGTGTGCTTCATTTAAAGGCCCACTTCTCTTTTTTTTTTTAAGAGAATCTATGAGAGGTTACAGTGTTGTGACACCACCACCACCACCAAAGGCCAAATTTTTCTGCTCCTGTTCAACAAGGGCATGAAATTACAATTCTTGATATAATATTTCACAGCAGGGCCCGTTCCAGCGCCCACCAAGAGTAACTGTGAGGGCTTACAGTGTTCTGGTACCACCAACACCTAAGGCCCAATTTTCCGCAGAGTATATAGAAGGCCACATAGAATATACAGACGGTCCCCTATTTTCAAACATCCGACGTGCAAACGACTCCTACTTACAAACAGAGGGAGACAACAGGAAGTGAGAGGCAATCTACCTCTAGGAAGGGAAATTCTCTCCTGTAAGATTTAATATTGGAAAAAGGTGTCTCCACTGATGCTTTATCACCGATCTTTGTTTCCCTAATAACCCAAAATTTTCAAAATCCAATTGTCATTGGGACAGAAAGTGAGGTGAAATCTTCTGAACAGGGGAACAGACAGCAAAACAAATGTTACAGGGGTGAAAACCCTTCCCCATATTATCTAAAAAGCTTAAAAATAGATTTTTTGGCTGGAGCTACACTTAAAAAAATGTACCCGTTCCAAATTACAAACAGATTCAACTTAAGAACAAACCTACAGTCCCTATCTTGTTTGTAACCCGGGGACCACCTGTATACTGCTGTTCAGAGTATATAGGGCCTAGGGGCCCTATGCCTTTTTAAAAAAAATTTGTCTGCGGGGTTCCCTTTAATATCCATACCAGACCCAAAGGGCCTGGTAATGGGCTGGGGGGGGACGCATGCCGTTTTTCTCAATGATTTTCATCTATATTGCCGCGACCCGCTGGGTCACTGGATGCCAAGCAGTATCTGGGGAAGAGGTGCTGCAGCTGTTCCTGCTGGAGCACTTCTTTGACAAGCTGTCCCCAGAAGTCAGAGAGTGGTCCGGGACCGAAAACCTTTCACCTTGCCTGAAGCAGCTCGTCTGGCGGACGAATACACAGACGCCCACAAACTGGATAACCCTGTGGTCAAGACAACAAATCGGGTGGATTATCGATCAGCGGCTCCCCCTCCAGCTGGCGCCTACCAACTACAGTCGTACCGCCCTACAGCACAACCTCCAGCAGCCACTTATTCTCAGCAGCCCAGGTTCAACTCCCAGGACTACTCACAACCCATCAGGTGTTTCGGGTGTAAACAGCTAGGGCACAAAAAGCCAGACTGTCCGTTTAATCCAGCCAGGCAGTCCCAGTCGTGGAGAAAGCCAGCAGGGGGGAATCCCTGCACATCCATGCCTGCGGCTTACTGCGTTAAGGAGGAAGAACATTGGGGCATCCTGCACGAGACTGATCCAGTACAAGCAGCTAACAAGGACCAAAGGCAGCAACACAGGCAGACTGTCCGGGTTAATGGAAAGGTAGTCAATGGCCTACGTGATACTGGCGCCACCATGACCCTACTACAGAAGAACCTCATCCCAGACAGCCAACACACTGGAGACACTGTAGCCGCAAGGGTAGCAGGAGGCACCATTTTCCAGCTACCCATTGCCCGTGTTCACCTGGATTGGGGGGTTGGTTCGGGACACGTGAATGTGGGGATGATGAAGGATTTGCCAGCGGATGTACTACTGGGGAATGATTTGGCCCCCCTCGTTTCTGCTTATGCCCTGATGGGTCCCGCTGAAGCCAACCTGCGAACGGACCGAAAATTCACGCAAACTTTAGAACCCCATTGAAGTCTATGGGACTTGAAAGTTCAAAATCAAAAGTGCTAAATTTAAAGGCTAATTTGCAGGGTATTTTCCTAAAAAGGGTTTGGGGACCCGGGTCCTGTCCCAGGGGACATGTATCAATGCAAAAAAAAACGTTTTAAAAACGTCAGTTTTTTCGGGAGCAGTGATTTTAATGATGCTTAAAGTGAAAAAAAAAAAGTGAAATATTCCTTTAAATATCATACCTGGGGGGTGTTAATAGTATGCCTGTAAAGTGGGGCATTTTCCCGTGCTTAGAACAGTCCCTGCACAAAATGACATTTTTAAAGGAATAAAAGTCATTTAAAACTGCTTGCGGTTTAATGTAATGTCGGGTCCCGGCAATATGGATGAAAATCAGTGAGACAAACGGCATGGGTATCCCCCCCCAGTCCATTATAAGGTCCTTTGGGTCTTGTATGGATATTAAGGGGAACCCTGCACCCAAATTAAAAAAAAGCAAAGGCGCGGGGCCCCCAGGCCCTATATACTCTGAACAGAAGTATACAGGCGGTGCAAACAAGACAGGGACTGTAGGTTTATTGTTAAGTAGAATCTGTTTGTAATTTTGAACTGGTACATTTTTAAAGTGTAGCTTCAGGAAAAAAAATATTTTAAAGCTTTTTGGAAAACATAGGGAAGGGTTATCACCCCTGTGACATTTGTTTTGCTGTCTGTGCACCTCTTCAGAAGATTTCAACTCACTTTCTGTCCCAATGACAAATGTTTTTTGACAATTTGGGGTTATTAGTGAAACAAGGATTGGTGATAAAGCATCAGTGGAGAGGAGACACGTTTTTCCTATATTAACTTGAAAGTAGGGGCCTGCCCTATATACTCTGCAGAAATTGTGGCCTTAGGTTTTTGTGTTGCCACAACACTGTAAGCCCTCACAGTTACTCTTGGTGGGCGCAGGAACGGGCTCTGCTGTGAAATATTAGATCAAGAATTGTAATTACATGTCCCTGTTAAACAGGGTCAAAAATTGGGCCTTTGGTGATGATGGTGGTGGTGCCAAAACACTGTAAGTCCTCACAGTTACTCTTGGTGGGCGCAGAAACAGGCCCTGCTGTGAAATATTATATCAAGAATTGTAATTACATGCACCTGTTGAACAGGGGCAGTCTGTGATCGGTTACAAAGCCTCCAGCAGCACTGAATGTGCGTTCCAAAAGAACGCTGGATGCAGGATGCAGGGCAGGCCAGTAGCTCAACTGCATACTGTGCAAGCTCTGGCCAGTGATCCATCCTCAAAACCCAATAACCCAGAGGTTTTTCGGTGGGAAAGGTGTCCAAGTCAGATCTTGCCCCTAGGTATTCCTGCACCACGTAAAACAGACGCTGGCGATGGTTGCTGGAACTGGTCATACCTTGGGGCTGTGGACTAAAAAATTGTCTGAACGCATCAGTCAGCCGGCCATCTTCTCCACCGCTCCTTCTTTGACTGACCAAAGCCTCAGCAACTCGTTGTCCAGGAACAGAAGTTTGTAACCTCTGCAAGGCCTCCCGAAGATGTTTCATCCTCTGCTCCCTCTGCGATGGCAAGATAAAGTCCGCAACCTTACCCTTGTAACGTGGATCAAGGAGGGTTGCCAGCCAGTACTGATCCCTCTCCTTGATACCACGAATACGAGGATCCTTCCGCAGGCTTTGCAGGATCAGGGAGGCCATGCAGCGTAGGTTTGCTGAGGCATTCGGTCCAGAGTCCTCTGGGTCACTAAGGACGACATGATCCACAGCCACCTCCTCCCAGCCACATACAAGTCCATGGGTTTCTTGAGACTGTAAATAATGCCTTAAAGACTGCTGCTGATGCTGAGTGCCAGGCTCCACCTCCATGCTGACACAATCCTCCTCTTCCTCCTCCTCCTCCTCGTCCTCTTGCTGTGTGATCGGTGGACACGCAGGAACACTTTATGGATAAAGGGGGCCTTGAAAGCTAAGGAAGTCCTCCTCATCCTGCCTCTGTTCTGCCTCAAGTGCCCCGTCCATTATTCCATGCAGCGTGTGCTCCAACAGGTGGACAAGGGGGACAGTGTCACTGATGCATGCACTGTCACTGCTCGCCATCCTCGTGGCCTCCTCAAATGGTGACAGGACAGTGCATGCATCCCTGATCATGGCCCACTGGTGTGGGGAAAAAAAAACAAGCTCCCCTGACCCTGTCCTGGCCCTCTGCTGCATGTGCAGTCGCTGCAGCATGGCGAACGTTGAGTTCCACCTGGTGGGCATGTCACAGATTAGGCGGTTCTTGGGCAGGTTAAATTCCTTTTGGAGGTCAGCCAGCCGAGCACTGGCATTATATGACCTGCGGAAATGCACACAGACTTTCCTGGCCTGCCTCAGGACATCCTGTAAGCTCAGGTACCTGCCCAAGAACCACTGCACCACCAAGTTAAGGACGTGAGCCAAACAGGGCACATGGGTCAGTTGTCCCTGTCGGAGGGCGGTGAGGAGGTTGGTGCCATTGTCGCAAAGCATCATACCTGCCTTAAGCTGGCATGGCATCAACCACCTCTGAACCTGCCTCTGCAGAGCTGACAGAATCTCTGCCCCAGTGTGGCTCCTGTCCCCCAAGCACATCAGCTCAAGCACCGCATGGCATCTTTTGGCCTGCGTGCTTGCGTAGCCCCTTGAACGCCTACGGAGCACCGCTGGTTTTGAAGACAAATCAGCACAGGAAGAGGCCATGGAGGAAGAAGAAGAGGAGGGGTGGAGGAGAGAGGTGTGGCAGAATCACCACTAGTAGTATTTTGGAAGCGTGGTGGCAGAACAACCTCCAACACTACTGCACCCTGCCCTGCATCCTTCCCAGCTGCCAGAAGAGTCACCCAGTGCGCGGTGAAAAATAGGTAACGGCCCTGTCCATGCCTGCTGGACCATGAGTGAGGCCAAGACATTGCCTTCCACATGCCGGTAGAGAGCCGGAATTGCTTTCCATGAGAAAAAGTGGCATTTGGGAACCTGCCACTGAGGAACCGCACATTCCACAAACTCACGGAAGGGGGCACAGTCTACCAACTGAAAAGGCAGCAGTTGAAGTGCTATCAGTTTAGCCAAGCTAGCATTCAACCGCTGGGCATGTAGATGGCTGGGAGCGAACTTCTTTCAGTGGTGCAGCAGCTGGGGCAGGGAAATTTGCCTGGTACAATCTGACGTTGGTGTACCGATAGCAGATTGCACCCAAGTACTTAGCTGTGACACACCTAATTCTACACCTTCATTCCTCTCAGTGCAGGTCTCAGAGAGGACTGAAGGTATAGTGGGGTTGGAGATCCCAGCTGATGAGGAGCAAGGAGAGGTCCTCTTTGTTCTTTGATGTGGGTCTTTTATGTACGCTTGCCAACAAACTGCATGGCAGGTCAACATATGTTTGGTCAAGTATGTGGTGCCCAAGTGGGAGATGTTTTGGCCACCCGAGATACGCTTGAGACATATGTTGCAAATAGCAGCGGTAGGATCTGATGCACTCATCTCAAAAAAGGCCCACACCAAAGAACTTTTGGAATAACGCGAAGAGACAGCAGCGCCCTGCACATGCGGAGCTCTGCGGTGTGATGTAGTCATTGTGCTGCCCTTAAGCTGGCCCCTGGAGGGCATCCTGCCTCGTTGGTGATTGCCTCCTCCTCCTCCTCTCTCCTATCAGGCACCCATGTGGAGTCAGTGACCTCATCATCCCCTCCCTCCTCATCACTGGAGCAAAGCTGGCAGTATGCTGCAGCTGGGGAACATGACTGCCAGATTGCTGTCCCCCTCTCTCTGGGCTCACGTTACTGCCTTCCTCTAGCTGGGTACCATCATCGGAGCTGGGCATCCTCCTGGAGCATGTACCCAACACTGTGGTCAAACAGTTCGTGGGACTCCTCAGGAGGACATGGTGGGGCTAGGGAAGGAGTGACTGATGCCATTGAGCCGAGGGAAGAGGCCGCGTTGGCAGCTGCTTTGCCAGACAAAGTACCCTGAGCCTGGGTGAGACAGGATGAGGAGGATGAGGACGGCTTGGTCATCCACTCTACCAAGTCTTCAGCATGTTGCGGCTCAACACGGCCAGCTGCTGAAAAAAAGGACAAGCGTGTCCCACAGCCACATGCTGATGAGGATGCACCGTCTCCACAACCAGCACTGTTGCCTCTAGACACAGAGCCTGCTTGCCCTCTTTTATTGGCTTGTGACTGTCTGCCTCTCCTTGTTGGCCTTCCAGTCATACTAATGGCCTGCAGTGAGATGTAGCTGCACAAAGCTGGGATGTATATATATACCAATACTGCAGCTAGCAGAATCAACTGCCTGCGTGTAGTATTATTAGTATGAGAACACCAGCAATTGTCTTCAGGTAGCTTTAGGTGCACACTGTGCAGAGTACGCAGTACACTAACTGTAAATACTGTAGCTGCCTTCCTGTGGTATTAATAGGAGCAGAACAACAGCAATTGTCTTCAGGTAGCTTTAGGTGCACAATGTGCAGAGGACACAGTACACTAACTGTAAATACTGTAGCTGCCTGCCTGTGGTATTAATATAGGATCAGAAGAACACCACCAATTTTCTTCAGGTAGCTTTAGGTGCACACTGTGCAGAGGACACAGTACACTAACTGTATATACTGTACCTGCCTGCCTGTGGTATTAATATAGGATCAGAAGAACACCACTAATTTTATTCAGGTAGCTTTAGGTGCACATTGTGCAGAGGACACAGTACACTAACTGTAAATACTGTAGCTGCCTGCCTGTGGTATTAATAGGAGCAGAACAACAGCAATTTTCTTCAGGTAGCTTTACGTGCACACTGTGCAGAGGACACAGTACACTAACTGTAAATACTGTAGCTGCCTGCCTGTGGTATTAATATAGGATCAGAAGAACACCACCAATTTTATTCGGTAGCTTTAGGTGCACACTGTGCAGAGAACACAGTACACTAACTGTAAATACTGTAGCTGCCTGCCTGTGGTATTAATAGGAGCAGAACAGCAATTGTCTTCAGGTAGCTTTAGGTGCACACTGTGCAGAGGATGCACTACACTAACTTGTAAATACTGTAGCTGCCTGCCTGTGGTATTAATAGGAGCAGAAAAACAGCAATTTTCTTCAGGTAGCTTTAGGTGCACACTGTGTAGAGGACGCAGTACACTAACTGTAAATACTGTAGGTGCCTGCCTGTGGTATTAATAGGATCAGAAGAACACCACCAATTTTATTCCGGTAGCTTTAGGTGCACACTGTGCAGAGGACACAGTACACTAACTGTAAATACTGTAGCTGCCTGCCTGTGGTATTAATATAGGATCAGAAGAACACCACCAATTTAATTCAGGTAGCTTTAGGTGCACACTGTGCAGAGGACACAGTACACTAACTGTATTGTAGCTGCCTGCCTGTGGTATTATTATGAGCAGAACAACAGCAATTGTCTCCAGGTAGCTTTAGGTGCACACCGAGCAGAGGACGCACTACACTAACGTGTAAATACTGCAGCTGCCTGCTGTACTGTACTAATAGGATCAGAAGAACACTACTAATTTTCTTCAGGTAGCTTTAGATGCACACTGTGCAGAGGACGCACTACACTAACTTGTAAATACTGCAGCTGCCTGCAGTACTGTACTAATAAGATCAGAAGAACACCACTAATTTTCTTCAGGTAGCTTTAGGTGCACACTGTGCAGAGGACGCACTACACTAACTTGTAAATACTGCAGCTGCCTGCGGTACTGTACTAATAGGATCAGAAGAATATCACTAATTTTCTTCAGGTAGCTTTAGGTGCACACTGTGCAGAGGACGCACTACACTAACTTGTAAATACTGCAGCTGCCTGCGGTACTGTACTAATAGGATCAGAAGAACACCACCAATTTTCTTCAGGTAGCTTTAGGTTCACACTGTGCAGAGGACGCACTACACTAACTGTAAATACTGTAGCTAATAGGACTAATAGGATCAGAAGAACACCAGCAATTTTCTTCAGGTAGCTGTAAATACTGAAAAAACACCTGCCTGCCTGTCAGTAGTAGGAAGATAATAACAGGAATGGATCTAGCAAAACTGAATACAGTGTATATATATATATATATATATATATATATATATATATATATATATATACATACAACACCTAGGAATTTATATATATATACACAATACACTGTAATTGCAGCTAACTGACTCGACTGCCTACTCTAACTTAAATCAAATGACACTGTCTCTCTGTCTATCTATCTCTCTCAACGCCGGAACACACTACACAGGGCCAAATTGTTCGCTGTTCGGCAAACTGGCGAACAGCCGATGTTCGAGTCGAACATGAGTTCGACTCGAACTCGAAGCTCATCCCTAGTCACTGGCAACAACCCATTGGTCTGGCTTAACCGGGTTTCATTAGACAATGGCAGGTTGCTGCGGTGGAGCTTAGCCCTGCAACCTTACAATTTCACCATCAGCTACCGACCCGGTAAGCAAAATGGCAGTGCTGATGGGTTGTCCCGGCAAACAGACGTCACTCCGGCCTCCTAGTTCCGGACATCCCCAAGTAGACCCGAGAAGGATCAAGCCAGGTCTGCCAGAGTGTCCCACAAGGAGGGAGCCATGTGACAGGAGTTACTTTTGGGCACAGGGTGACTGAGAAAATATATCTTGGAGAAAATATATCTTGGATATCTTGGGACAGTAATACTTATCCACAATATCTCCCAGGATATATGTAAAGACTATTCTTGGTTTGTTTGATTCTGAACTCAACGTGTTGGTTGAGAGAGCTGATCACATTGGCCTCTGGAGCTGGGTAGGAGCTGGACAGTCTACTCCTACTGTAGTTTGTTGCCTGCTGGGCTGGGGAGGGGGGGAGATAACTGTTTGTATTGTTAATTGTAATTAGCTCCTGCTATTGTGAGAAGGTGTCCTGTGTTTATACTAATGTGTGAAGCTCGGTGACAACAAGTCTGACCTGTAGTGAAATCCTGATTAATCATACAATGCCCAGGAGGGCACGGAGTAACATTTGCTGCTTTAAGGGGTTAGTTAATTAGTTCATGTTAACTGGTTACAGTTGTATTGTTAGAGTAATATGAGCAGGAGGGGGGACCTCCTCTTCTACTGTAAATAAGATTGTATTCTGGTTCTAATAATAAAGAGTCTGATTCCTGTTTGACCCTCCGTACAGAGCCTCATCTCGTACTTGGAAGGAAGAATTATTTGTATGGGTTTCTTGTTTGGCTGATTGGAGTGTTCGATAGCTGCCTTTTGCCGCGTACACGATTGTCAATTCGGCCAGCAAAAGACCGATGAGAGCTTTTGGTCGGAAAATGCGACCGTGTGTATGCTCCATCAGTCTTTTGCTGGCCGAATTTCCGCCAGCAAAAGATTGAGAGCATTTTCTCAATTTTCCCGACGGAAAAAGTGGAATCGGAAATTCCATTCATGTGTATGCAATTCTGATGCACAAAAAACCATGCATGCTCAGAATCAAGTACAAGACGGAGCCGCTCGGTCTGGTAAAAAAACTGTTCATAATGGAGATGGCACATTCGTCACACTGCAAATTTTTTAATCTTTCAATGCAGCTCTTTCTCTTCTTCTTTATAATGCTAAAAAAATGAAATTGTTTTGCTGCTCATATTCACACAGAGTTCTCACAAACTGATTTCTTTATTATTTCTCGTGATCTCATGACTAAACTTTTTTGTTTTTAAAGCCAGAGCTCCATAATAATGTTTTTTTTTATAGTATTTTTTTTTTCATCAAGATCTCAGGTTGTATTTTTTTTGTTTTTATTATTTTATAGTCATCTCCATATTTTTTTTTTTTGTATGTCACTTTTCCACAACACCATTATTATCTTGTATTTGTAAACCTCAAGTAGGTTGCTTGGTGTCCCTTGTTAATTTGACATTGTATTTTTGAAATGTACCCCCCTACTCACCAAAAAACTGTCCTATTTGAAGAAAAACACATCGGCAAGTATTTTCATATAAAAAAATCTCCATTTATTCTGGCTCTTAATAACAAAATAAAGAGGGAAGGCAACGCTGGAGAAACAGCTGGAAATTGTGAAGCCTTTGGCCCCCAGGGCAGACATCAACTCTGTGTATAAAAAAATTGGTAGCTTGAGAAGTCCATATAGAAGGGAGCACAATCTGGTCCAGGACTCCCAGAGATCACGAACAGCAGCAGATGACATGTATGTCCCCAGGCTGTGGTACTACAACAGCCTGCGTCTTCTGTCAGACCAGACTGAACCCAGGCAATCACTTTCTTCTCTTCACTGCAGCCTTCCCTCCATGCTGCCCCGCACTCTTCCCTGCAGCCTTTCCTGCAGGCTGTGGCTCTGGAGGTGGACTTGTGGCAGGAGGAGGAGGAGGAGGAGGATGGGCGAGCCTACATAAGTGGACATCATTGGTCATTTGCCCCCTCAGCCCCTTGTGAATGGCCTCAAAAAAATCTTTTCACAGTTGAGGCATTGGCCCTCCTCCATTTTCTGCATATTTGAGGCTAGATAGTAGCCATAGGCCTCTCCAGCATCGAGGGGGGCTTTCAGGGCGTCATTAGCCTCCTTAATGAGGACAAGTGCTGTCTCCTCCACACTCCTCCCCTTCCTGGGCCTTTTGGTTGGAAGGCGGAGGAGAGGCACCTGTGATTGGGTGAGGCTACTGGGCTCCGCAACCTCCTGGCTGACACTTACCCCCGCCTCCTCCTGGCTGACACTTACTCCCGCCTCCTCCTGTGTGTCACACTCCAGAGCCTCGTCCTGGCTGAGGTCTTTCTGTGTATGAAAAAGGGACATAATTTTAGTTTTTGGTTCATCAGTCACACACAATTTTCAGTTCATGACTATTGCAAATTGAATGTTAATAACTAGAAAAGACTATAATTCTGACCCCAGTATTTTTCATTCTTGTCCCAATAATTTTTGGCCCCTACCGTCTATTGATATGTAAAACACTTTTTGTTAAATCATTAATTTGTTATTAATAATAACATCTAGTTAACAATTATCATTTTCCTACAAAAATTATGTTTAAACATACTATATCTGGCTTCATCTGGGCTCCTTAATTTCTTCCAGGATGGAAGGCCCAGGTTGGTCCTGGGAAGCCTCAGCTGGGGTTGAGGGAAGGGTGGATGGAAGGGGGGCCGGAAGAGTCAAAAGTGATTCCCTGGCTTCAATCTGGTCTTCTAGAAAACACATTCTGCTGTAGTATCACAGACTGGGTACATACACATCTTCTGCTGCTGCTCCTGACCTAATGGACTTGTGGACCTGCTGAAGCTCCTTCCTATGCGTGCTTCTCAAGCTACCAATTTTCCTCTCCACAAAATCGATGTCTGCGTCAGGGACCCGAGTCTTCACAAATTCCAGCAGTTTCTCCATCAATGCCTTCCTTGCTCGTTTGTTGCGATATAAGGGGTTTTTCACCTCCCACAAATTGCGCATATCCCTGTATCTGTCTATGAATTCGCTGAGTAATTCTGGCTCTTTAAATTGTTTCGTTTTTGCTGCAAGACCAAACAAAAGATAAAAACACTAATATAAGGCTAAACTCTCCTAATCTTATCCCAATATAGGCCTCAAACTAGAATCAGTATAGGCTACTCATTTCCCAAGTTAAAATGTTACCTTCGTTATTACATTCGTCGTTTCCATTCCTCCTTCCTCCGCACACAGAACATAGGTACAACACATGCGTATTAGCTTTATAGACACTGAGCATGCGTGAAACACCGCCCTCGTTGCAGGCCCCTGACGTTCTTTCTAGAATATATCTCTTTCGTCGCAGTGGGGGAGAGGAACATGGCGGAGACACAGCAGGTGCGTAATAGCAGTAAAGAGGAGGAAAGCCCGGAGCCCAAAACATCACGATCTCAGAGGAGGAAATTTAAGGCCTCCAATATGTCCTTTGGTGAGATGGTGGAGATGGTCGACATATTGAAGAGGGCCGACTATGATGGGAAATATGGACCGTACACCAACCCTAATGAGAGAAAGGCCAAGATCATGACTAAAGTTGTGAAGAGTCTGCGCCAGATTTTTGGGGTACAATGATCCAGGGAGCAATTAAGGAAACTCTGGTCAGACCTGAAACTGAGGGAGCAGGATCAGTATAGAAGGATCAAGAAAATGCTTCTAAAAAGTAAGTAGTTGTTGTGTGTTACGATTATTATTGTTACTTGCATGTTGCGCCATGTGCTTTTCTTTACTGTTTGACAGTTTAAAATGGCTACTTTCATGTTCGTGGGCACAGTAATCGGTCATAGTAAACATTGCTCGATTGCAAATAAATGTTTTTGCCAGATACAGGGTTAACTACATTTGGTCATGATAATTTGTATTCAAAGAAGTTTAGGACATTGTTGTCTAGATGTGTTTAAAACTAGAATGAATTACAAACTTGATTCAGTGTAATGTAAGGAGAGGACACTCAGCAGCTGTTTACACATCTGGACTCTGGAGCACTAGTGTGGGACACAAGAACAAACTTTTTAGGATGTCCTACACAGGTACTCCAGTGGATACTTGGGGTGTCTTCATGTGTGAAACTTGTCCAAAAAGGGTAAGTATTCCAGCTTTGGTAAGGGAAAAAATAATGTCTTCAGCTTGGAACTCTGCCAAAACAGACAAGTGTACCCCACTTCCAAGCAATGTTTCATATTCCTATTTCTGGACTCAAATATCTGTGTGCTAAGTATACCTTTTGTTTCATTCTCATAGGGGAGCAAACACTCGGAAAATATGAGGACACTAGGGACCCCCCCCCCTTCCCCCCACCTCCTGAAGAAGGGGAACAAAGGTCACAACCTGAGGATATGGAGGAAGGAGAGGTGGTGGAGATTGTCACCACAACAGGTCAGTGTCAGACGCCACAGATTCGGGTAATAGATGTGTGCCTGCATATTTTTAATACATGGTGTGTATTTTTATTTTTAGGTGATGTTCAGGTTATGGTACCAAAATCCAGTGATTTCACCAGTGACAGTGCACAAACGGATGATCCAGGAAATCATGTTTTGTAGTTGTGATTTAGACATTATCAAAGAAAAAACCAAGGAGATTGAACAAAGACTGAAGAACATAATTGATGTACTAGGGAGAATTTAAATCCTAAAAAGATTCCTTGAATTCTTTTTTTTTTTTTTTTTACAATAATTTTATCTAAAGTTTTAATACAGTTTAAGATAAAGGTGTGTAGTTTGGATTTAGACATCATCAAGCAAAAACAAATGAGTTTGAACAAAAACTGAAGAACATGATTGATGTATTAGGGAGACTCTAAATAACAACAAAATTCCACCATTTCAGATTTTTTTTTACCAATTGTTAAAAATTTTTGTTGCATTTTAAAAGTCAAATTTGGAAGATGCACACAGTGTGTCAACATGTGCTATCTGCCATCAGGGGATTTCAATGTACGCGTTTTGTGGGTGCAACCCCTTCCTCACAACTCTAGTAGGTAAGATGAAGTGGTTGCACCCCCAAAACACGTCCATTGATCCCCCATGATGGGAAATAACACATGTTGACATTAGGTATGGGATCAGAAAGGAATTCCCCATTTTGACTCACAATTTGTGTGCATCTTCTAAATGTGGCTTTTACAGGGGTGACTTCACCCAATCTGATGAAGGCAATATCAAGACCTTTTTCACACTATAAAATGTCTGATATTGCCTTTTTTGCAATGTTGAACTTTGTAAGTTCCAGAGTTGTGTATGTTATGTTTGTAAACATGCCTGTTTCTGTATTTTTTTCAGAAATTTCAAGGTAAAACTTTAAAAAAAAATATGTGTTTTTTGTTACCACCGAATGTTTTATAAAACACACATGTGAATGTGCACGGAGTAAAAGGTTTTATACTCAACAATGTGTGGCTTCTTCTTTCAATGATCAATACAATTTTTTGTGTTAAGTTGGTGTTTACAGTGACAATATGTGTTATTTAATAATGGAAAAACCACTTGGCACTACAAGTGCACTAGGAGAACCTAGGAGACAGAAAAAATAAACCCAAGCAGTAAATGAAAATCAAGATTTGATCTGATAAAAGAGAAAATTTATTCAAAATGTGCTGGCATAGCAATGGCCCCCCTACCCGTAAAATATTCAACGTATTTTTCTCGCACTTCACGGGCGCTTTGGGGGGGCAAGCCAGGACGGCCAGCTTCCAGGGCTGTCATTGGAGTTTCTGAAAGTCCAGCCTCAGGCCCAACGGAGGCAACATAACTTGCATTATGTCTTTTTAAAAAATTGTGCAGGATGCAGCAACATAAAATGATATGGTTTAGTTTGTATTCCGACATATTTATGGCTGTTTGAAATAGGCGGAACTGGCTGGCCAGGATCCCAAAGGCATTCTCCACGACTCTTCTGGGTCTGGTCAGCCAGTAATTAAAAACCCTCTTCTCCGGAGTGAGGGTCCTCTGGGGGAATGGCCTTATCACGTGGTCACCCAGACTGAATGCCTCATCTGCGACGAAGACAAATGGCAGTCCTTCCACATTCTCCTCCGGAGGTGGCAATCCCAAGCCACCACTCTCGAGACGTCGGTAGAACTCGGTCCGGGCAAGACTATTAAACCCCTTGCAATTATAATAGTATGACCTCGAATGGGGTGGTGGGACGATGTGGATGTGCTTCCCATCGATTGCCCCTCCGCAGTTAGGAAAGTCTCAATGCTGGGCAAACTGGAATGTCACAGTCTGCCATTCCTGTGGCATTGAAGGAAACTGTGGAGTCAAACAAGAACAAAAAATTAGTCATTTTGCACATAAACATTGCAAGCAGATTAGACACAAACATTCTTGGCCAACATCAGTGTAACATTTATTTTAAGGAGTACTTAAAGGCTAAAATATAAGGCCCACTTATCAGATTCCTCACTCCCTCTGATGGCCCATTGTAAACATTTTAGGGGGGGTATGTTTTAGACAGGTAAAACTCTTCACTTCATTGAGAGCTGAATGCATAAATAATGTGTTTTACTTTGCCCAGCCTCTCCTTACTTACACTATTGGCAGCCCACTGGACAGGTAAGAAGTGTCATAATACAAAAATAAAAATACACACTGTATAAATTGAAGCACATTTTTACATTCTGCAATTACCTATCAAGATAATAATAGGAGAACAAAACTTTAAACAGTACCATTCGAAAGTATTCTGGCAGGCCCTTTCACTACATGCTTTGGGAAATTCATCCATAAATATGACCACAAAAGAGGTAGGTATAGTGTGTATGGGTTTGGCAAAGTCAGTTGATAGAGGATTGGTATCAGCTGATTTAGCAGTTGGGGGGGAGGGAGGGTTCCAAATGATTTTGGGCCACAAAAAAAAAGCCTCTGGCACTCTGCATGAATTTAAGCACACAAATAACATTTGGACACATTTTAGGGGGTGTTTAGGGTGAAGCACTACTATGGAGCTGACACAATACATTGTTAAGTGACTAGGCTATAGGTGTATATGGCCCCAGGATAGCATGCTGGGGAGGTTAGTGAAGGCAAATATGCATGTAGGCCAAAAAAAAAAAATTTTAAGCTTCCAGCATGCATGAGGACAAAGAGGACATTCACAGCATATTACAATCATGGTAATTAGGGAATGATGAAAGAAATACAATACATTAGCATACATTAAATACATATAATGTGATGTTAAAGGAGAAAACTTACCCTAATATAGTCCTTTTGCAGGACCTGAATAATAGCAGAACAGGTCTCGAATAATGATCCCCAGAGCCTGGGGGGAGGTGCCTGTCGAGAACTTGAGGTCCTGTAGACTTCTCCCAGTCCCCAAGTACCACAACGTGGAGACGAGCCTCTGCTCAGAAGTGATGGCTTGCCGCATGCAGGTGTTCTGCCTGCTGATATAAGGGGACAGCAAAGCCAACAAACGGTGAAAAATGGGGTCCGTCATCCGAGATAATTCCTGAAATTATCAGGGTTATTCTCCTGGATCTCCCTCAATAAAGGCATATGAGAGAATTGGTCATGCTGGGGTAACCAATTCTTGGTCCATGAACTCCTCTGTTCATGGACTGGGCTTGGGTCAAAGTAAGAACCCAAACACCAAGCCCCCACACAGCATGAACTCTACGACGAGTACGTACCCGTAACATGGCTTCAAAACGGTCTGCTGGTCAGAACGAACAAAACAGAACGCACTGAAGTACAGCAAGGCCTGTGAAGAGTGAGCTGGAAATCAGCGAAAACGAGCGAACAAGAACGCACTGAAAAACATATACGAACTGACTTCACGCACTGAAAACCAGATACAAACTCACAAGCACAAACTGAACAGCAGTAAAACGATCTGAAAAAACAGGAGTCTGAAAAGCATGAATCCTCTCTCACGAAACTTCTACTAACACGAGATAAACACGAGATTAGCAGAAGGAGCCCAAAGGGTGGCGCGCTGGCTATTGAACATCACTTTTCTAGTCCCGTCATATGTGTTGTACGTCACTGCGTTCTGGACAGTCGAACTTTAGTGTGACCGTGTGTACGCAAGACAAGCTTGAGCGGAATTCCGTCTGAAAAACCATCATAGCTTTTTCCGACGAGAATTCCGATCGTGTGTACGCGGCATAAGTGTTCGGAAATGGAATGTCCTAAATGGCTTTAACTCCTTTCACACTCGGGGTGTCGTTACAAATGTCATTTTGCTGCAGGGACTGTTCTAAACACGGGAAAAATGCGCCACTTTACAGGCATACTATAGTCACCCCCCAGGCATGATATTTAAAGGAATATTTCACTTTTATTGTTTTACTTTAAGCATTATTAAAATTACTGCTCCCGAAAAAAACGTCTGTTTTTAAAACTTTTTTTTGCTTTGATACATGTCCCCTGGGGCAGGACCGGGTCCCCAAACACTTTTTATGACAATAACTTACATATTAGCCTTTAAAATTAGCACTTTTGATTTTTCACGTTCGGGTCCCATAGACTTTAACGGTGTTCGCACAAACTTTTTGTTTGTTTGCATGTTCTGCCACGTACCACACCGGGGGGGGGGGGGGGGGTGTTCGGCTCATCCCTATTGCAATTGTATGCAACTAAAACCCATGTTTTTAGCACAAATTGTTAAACAGTGCCATTTATGTATGGTAAGTGTGGTTGAAAACTTTTGTTTGACTCTAATGCACCACCTTATTTCATCCTCCTGTTTTCCATATCTGCCATTACATTTATTTTATCTGGTAATGTTATTCCACCACACTGGGACAAGCCTGCAGGGAGGAAATCAAAGAGCATAGGTATGCATAGATGTATGCAGTCTATTGCATTATAGTGTGCACACCAAAGCTCAAAGCTGCAGTGAATGGTGGGTGTGGCCAAATTGTATTTACAATGGAAGGGGCTTAAAGGGACGTGGTTAAATAAAACAATGGTCCATGGGTGCAACGCAGTGTACCCATAGTTTTCGTATGGATTAGCTGCAGTTTGCCATAGACTTCTATTATGTCTCACGGTTTTAGTCCGCTTTCTGAAAAAAAAAAAAAACGAAACCGTGGTTTTGGTGTGCTTTCAGAAAGTGCATCATAACCATGGGACTTAATAGAAGTCTAATGAAAATCGTGGGTACACTCCCCTTCACCCATACTGTAAGAAAACCGCACTGTATCAGTCTGAAAGCCAAGCTGACCTTTAATTACTACTGACATATGAACTCTTTATTAATTAATACTGACCCTGGAACTCTGCTTCACTTACTACTGACCTCTGAGTCACTTCTGAACTATGCGTCACTTACTACAGATTTAAAAGGTCAGTACTAGGTGATTCAAAGTTCAGAGGTCAGTACTAAGTGAGGCAGAGGTTAGGAGTCAGTTCTAAGTGAAGCTGAGGTTAGGGGTCAGTGCTAAGTGAGGCAGAGTTCAGAGATCAGAGCTAGGTGAGGCAGAGGTCAGTGCTAAGTGATTGAGAGTTCAGAGATCAGTGCTAATTGACGGAGAGTTCAGAGGTCAGTACAAAGTGAGGGAGAGTTCAGAGATCAGTAATAAATGATGGAGAGTTCAGAGGTCGATGCTAAGTGATGGTGGTTTCAAAGGTTAGTACTAAGTGAGGCAGAGTTCAGAGGTTAGTACTAAGTGATGGAGAGTTCAGAAGCCTGTACTAAGTGAGGCAGAGTTCAGAAGTCAGTGCTAAGTGAGGTGGAGTTCAGCAGTAAGTACAAATTGAGGCAGGGTTTAGAGGTCAGTGCTAGGTAAGGCAGAGGTCAGGGGTCAGCAGTGACACAGAGTGCAGTAGTGACTGTCTGTCTCACCCCTGCACTGTTTACTTCTGTTCTCCCTGGACTCTTCACAGTACTTAGGATACCACAGCTCCAACTCATCTCCCCCTTCTCCTATTCCCTGGTCCAGTAGGCAGAGCTAAATTACAGCTATTTATAGCCCCACCCACTGGACCAGGGAATAGGACAAGGGGGAGAAGAGCCAAAGTTGCAGTACCCCACGTATTGTGAATAGGGATGTGCCGAACACCCCCCGGTTCGCATCAGAACCTACAAACGGACCGAAAGATCGCGTGAACTTTAGAATGTCATTAAAGTCTATGGGACTCGAACGTTCAAAATCAAAAGTGCTAATTTTAAAGGCTAATATGCAAGTTATTGTCCTAAAAAAGGTTTGGGGACCCGGGTCAATGCAAAAAAAAGTTTTAAAAATATTTTTTTGGGAGCAGTGATTTTAATGATGCTTAAAGTGAAAAAAAGTGAAATATTCCTTTAAATATCATACCTGGGGGGTGTCTTTAGTATGCCTGTAAAGTGGCACGTGTTTCCCGTGCTTAGAACAGTCCCTGCACAAAATGACATTTTTAAAGGAATAAAAGTAATTTAAAACTGCTTGCGGCTTTAATGTAATGTCGGGTCCCGGCAATATGGATGAAAATCAGTGAGACAAACGGCATGGGTACCCCCCCCCCCCCAGTCCATTACCAGGCCCTTTGGGTCTTGTATGGATATTAAGGGGAACCCGGCACCCAAATTAAAAAAAGGAAAGGCGTGGGGCCCCCCAGGCCCTATATACTCTGAAAAGCAGTATACAGGCGGTGCAAACAAGTAAGGGACTGTAGGTTTGTTGTTAAAGCGGGATTCCAGCCGTAAAAAAAAAAAAAAAAAATTTAAAAGTCAGCAGCTACAAACACTGTAGCTGCTGACTTTAAATAAGTACTTACCTGTCCTGGGTGCCCGCGATGTTGGCTGCCCAAGGCCGAGCCGTCCCTCGGCTCTCGGGTCCCGGCACTGCCATCCTAACTAAGGGAGTTGCGCAGCGCTTTGTGAATGGGACGCGATGTGTTGTGGGACACACACAGTTCCCATAACACACCGCGCCCCATTACCCAGAAGACAACTCGGGGAGGAGAAGAGACAACATCACCGCGGCGTAGGAAGAGGCAGATTAGGAAGACTGCCTAGCAACAGCCATTTCAAGTAAGTAAAAACATTTTTTTTTCTTTTCCTCCATTTTTTTAGGTATTTTTTTGTGCAATTTTTTTTTTCAGGGTGGACCTGCAGTTTAAGTAGAATCTGTTTCTAATTTTGAACTGGTACATTTTTAAAGTGTCGCTCCAGCCAAAAAAATCTATTTTTAAGCTTTTTGGAAAACATAGGGAAGGGTTATCACCCCTGTAACATTTGTTTTGCTGTCTGTGCACCTCTTCAGAAGATTTCACCTCACTTTCTGTCCCAATGACAAATGTTTTTTGAAAGTTTGGGGTTTTTAGTGAAACAAGGATTGGTGATAAAGCATCAGTGAAGAGGAGACACATTTTTCCCATATTAACTCTTATAGGGCGTACACACGGTCGGACTTTGTTCGGACATTCCGACAACAAAATCCTAGGATTTTTTCCTACGGATGTTGGTTCAAACTTGTCTTGCATACACACGGTCACACAAAGAAAATCCGATCGTTTTAAACGCGGTGACGTAAAACATGTACGTCGGGACTATAAACGGGGCAGTGGCCAATAGCTTTCATCTCTTTATTTATTCTGAGCATGCGTGGCACTTTGTCCGTCGGATTTGTGTACACACGATCAGAATTTCCGATAACGGATTTTGTTGTCGGAAAATTTTAACTCCTGCTCTCCAACTGTGTGTCGGAAAATCCGATGGAAAATGTCCGATGGAGCCCACACACGGTCGGAATTTCCGACAACACGCTCCGATCGGACATTATCCATCGGAAAATCCGACCGTGTGTACGGGGCATTACAGGAGAGAATTTCCCTTCCTAGGGGTAGATTTCATCTCACTTCCTGTTGTCTCCTTCCGTTTGCAAGTAGGAGTCCTTTGTAAGTTGGATGTTTGAAAGTAGGGGCCTGCCCTATATACTCTGCAGAAATTGCGGCCTTAGGTGTTGGTGTTGCCATAACACTGTAAGCCCTCACAGTTACTTATGGTGGGCGCATAAACGGCCCTGCTGTGAAATATTAGATCAAGAATTAGAATTGTAATTACATGCCATTGTTGAACAGTGGTAGAAAAATTGGGCTTTTGGTGGTGATGGTGGTGGTGCTGGTGCCACAACACTGTAAGTCCTCACAGTTACTCTTGTTGGGCACTGGAACGGGCCCTGCTGTGAAAAATTATATCAATAATTGTAATTACATGCACCTGTTGAACAGGGGCAGAAAATGTGGGCCTTTGATGGTGGTGGTGGTGGTGTTGCCACAACACTGTAAGCCCTCACAGTTACTCTTGGTGGGTGCAGGAATGGGCCCTGCTGTGAAATATTAGATCAAGAATTGTAATTACATGTCCCTGTTAAACAGGGGCAGAAAAATTGGGCTTTAGGCACTGGTGCCACAACACTGCAACCCCTCACAGATGCTATAGTTGGAGCACAGGAATGAGCCCTGCTGCAAGGTATTGCATCAAAACTTGTAATTATATGCCCCTGTTAAACATGGGCTGGAAATGTGGGCCTTGGGCACTGGTGCTGGTGCCACAACACTGCAACCCCTCACAGATACTCTAGTTGGAGTGCAGGAATGAGCCCTGCTGCAAAGTATTGCATCAAAAATTGTAATTACACGCCCCTGTTAAACAGGGGTAGAAAAATTGGGCCTTAGCCACTGCTGCAACAACACTGAAACCCCTCACAGATGCTATAGTTGGAGCGCAGGAATGAGCCCTGCTGCAAAGTATTGCAGCAAAAATTGTAATTATATGCCCCTGTTAAAGAGGGGCTGAAAATTTGGGCCTTGGCCACTGGTGCTGGTGCCACAACACTGCAACCCCTCACAGATACTCTAGTTGGAGCACAGGAATGAGCCCTGGTGCAAAGTATTGCATCAAAAATTGTAATTACACGCCCCTGTTAAACAGGGGTAGAAAAATTGGGCCTTAGCCACTGCTGCAACAACACTGAAACCCCTCACAGATGCTATAGTTGTAGCGCAGGAATGAGCCCTGCTGCAAAGTATTGCAGCAAGAATTGTAATTATACGCCCCTGTTAAAGAGGGGCTGAAAATTTGGGCCTTGGCCACTGGTGCTGGTGCCACAACACTGCAACCCCTCACAGATACTCTAGTTGGAGCACAGGAATGAGCCCTGGTGCAAAGTATTGCATCAAAAATTGTAATTATACACCCCTGTTAAACAGGGGCAGAAAAATTGGGCCTTGGCCACTGGTGGCGGTGAACAGAACCAAAAATGTTCTTACAAGCTATCAGCATGAAAATTGAGGAGGAAGAGGATTGTCACTCAGCATAACAGGATAGTCACTCAGCATCAGCATAGGCAGTCTTGAAGGGATCTCACATTAAAAAAAAACAATCGGTTACATCAGCATCAGGTGCTTGGTAGCTGGTGATCCAAGACTGATTCATTTTTATGAAGGTTAGCCGGTCGACCGATTCGGTGGACAGGCACACCCTGTGATCGTTTTCAAAGCCTCCAGCAGCATTGAATGTGCGTTCTGAAAGAACGCTGGATGCAGGACAGGCCAGTAGCTCAATTGCATACTGTGCAAGTTCTGGCCAGTGATCCATCCTCAAGACCCAGCAACCCAGAGGATTTTTGGTGGGAAAGGTGTCCAAGTCTGGTCTTGCCCCTAGGTAATCCTGCACCATGTGAATCAGATGCTGGCGATGGTTGCTGGAACCGATCAGACCTTGGAGCTGCGGACTAAAAAATTGTCTGAACGCATCGGTCAGATGGCCACCTTCTCCACCGCTCCTTCTGTGACTGACCGAAGCCTCAGCAACATGTTGTCCAGGAGGACCAGGAAATTGTAACCTCCCAGGCTCTGAAAACGCATTGCACAAACCTTTCTGCAAGGCCTCCTGAAGATGTTTCATCCTCTGCTCCCTCTGCGACGGCAAGATAAAGTCCGCAACCTTACCCTTGTAACGTGGATCAAGGTGGGGTTGCCAACCAGTAATGATCCCTCCCCTTGATACCACGAATACGAGGATCCTTATGCAAGCCTTGCAGAATCAGGGAGGCCATGCAGCGTAGGTTTGCTGAGGCATTCGGTCCAGAGTCCTCTGGGCCACTAAGGACGACATGATCCGCAGCCACCTTCTCCCAGCCACGTACAAGTCCATGGCTTTCTTCGGACTGTAAATAATCCCTTGAAGACTGCTGCTGATGCTGAGTGCCAGGCTCCTCCTCCATGCTAACACAATCCTCCTCCTCATCCTCTTCCTGTGTGATCGGCGGGCACGCAGGAACACTGTCTGGATAAAGGTGGCCTTGAGAGGTAAGTCCTCCTCTTCCTCCCTCTGTTCTTCCTCAAGTACCCTGTCCATTATTCCATACAGCGTGTGCTCCAACAGGTGGACAAGGGGGACAGTGTCATTGATGCATGCACTGTCACTGCTCATCATCCTCGTGGCCTCCTCAAATGGTGACAGGACAGTGCATGAATCCCTAATCATGGCCCACTGGCGTGGGGAAAAAAAAACAAGGTCCCCTGACCCTGTCCTGGCCCTCTGCTGCATGTGCAGTCGCTACAGCATGGCGAACATTGAGTTCCACCTGGTGGGCATGTCACAGATTAGGCGGTTCTTGGCCAGGTTAAATTCCTTTTGGAGGTCAACCAGCCGAGCACTGGCATTATATGACCTGCGGAAATGCACACAGACTTTCCTGGCCTGCCTCAGGACATCCTGTAAGCCCAGGTACCTGCCCAAGGACCACCACCACTAACTGCACCACCAAGTTAAGAACGTAAGCCCCAAGGACACATGGGTCAGTTGTCCCTGTCAGAGGGCGGAGAGGAGGTTGGTACCATTGTCGCAAACCTCCATACCTGGCTTAAGCTGGCATGGCATCAACCACCTCTGAACCTACCCCTGCAGAGCTGACAGAATCTCTGCCCCAGTGTGGCTCCTGTCCCCCAAGCACACCAGCTCAAGCACCGCCTGACATCTTTTTGCCTGCGTGCTTGCGTAGACCCTTGAACGCCTACAGAGCACTGCTGGTTCCGAGGACAAATCAGCAGAGGAAGAGTCCATGGAAGAAGAAGAAGAGGAGGGGGTGGAGGAGAGAGGTATCGCAGAATCACCACTAGTAGAATTTTAGAGGCGTGGTGGTGGAACAACCTCCAACACTACTGCACCTTGTCCTGCATCCTTCCCAGCTGCCAGAAGAGTCACCCAGTACGCGGTGAAAGATAGGTAACGTCCCTGTCCATGCCTGCTGGACCATGAGTCAGCGGTAATATGCACCTTACCGCTGACCACCCTGTCCAGCGAGGCCAAGACATTGCCTTCCACATACTGGTAGAAAGCCGGAATCGCCTTCTGTGAGAAAAAGTGACGTTTGGGAACCTGCCACTGAGGAACCGCACATTCCACAAACTTACGGAAGGGGGCAGAGTCTACCAACTGAAAAGGCAGCAGTTGAAGTGCTAGCAATTTAGCCAAGCTAGCATTCAACCGCTGGGCATGTGGATGGCTGGGAGCAAACTTCTTTTGGCGGTGCAGCAGCTGGGACAGGGAAATTTGTCTGGTACAATCTGACGTCGGTGTACCGATAGCAGATTGCCCGCAAGTACTTGGCTGTGACACACCTAATTCTACACCTTCATTCCTCTCAGTGCAGGTTTCAGAGAGGACTGAAGGTATAGTGGGGTTGGGTTGGAGATCCCAGCTGATGAGGAGCAAGGAGAGGTCTGCTTTGTTCCTTGGTGCGGGTCTTTTAGGTACGCTTGCCAACAAACTGCATGGCAGGTCGACATATGTCTGGTCAAGCATGTGGTGCCCAAGCGGGTGATGTTTTGGCCACGCGAGATACGCTTGAGACATATGTTGCAAATAGCAGCGGTGGGATCTGATGCACTCATCTCAAAAAAGGCCCACACCAAAGAACTTTTGGAATAATGCGCAGAGACAGCAGCGCCCTGCACATGTGGAGCTCTGCGGTGTGATTCAGTTGGTGTGCTGCCCTTAAGCTAGCCCCTGGTAGGCATCCTGCCTCATTGGAGATGTGCCTCCTCCTCCTCCTCCTCTCTCCTATCAGGCACCCACGTGGAGACCAGTGACCTCATCATCCCCTCCCTCCTCATCACTGGAGCAAACCTGGCAGTATGCTGCAGCTGGGGGAACATGACTGCCAGATTGCTGTCCTTCTTGGGCACCCCCTCTCTCTGGGCTCACGTTACTGCCTTCCTATAGCTGGGTACCATCATCGGAGCCTTCAAAATGCTGGGCATCCTCCTGGAGCATGTACCCAACACTGTGGTCAAACAGTTCGGGGGACTCCTCAGGAGGACATGGTGGGGCTAGGGAAGGAGTGACTGATGCCATTGAGCCGAGGGAAGAGGCCGCGTTGGCAGCTGCTTTGCCAAAGTACCATGAACCTGGGTGAGACAGGATGAGGAGGATGAGGACGGCTTGGTCATTCACTCTACCAAGTCTTCTGCATGTTGTGGCTCAACACGGCCAGCTGCCAAAAAAAAGGACAAGCGTGTCCCACGGCCACGTGCTGATGAGGATGCACCGTCCCCATGACCAGCACTGTTGCCTCTAGACAGAGAGCCTGCTTGCCCTCTTTTATTGGCTTGTGACTGTCTGCCTCTCCTTGTTGGCCTTCCAGACATACTAATGGCCTGCAGTGGGATGTAGCTGCACAAAGCTGGGATGTATATATATACTGATACTGCAACTAGCAGAATCAACTGCCTGCTTGTAGTATTATTAGTATGAGAACACCATAATTTGTCTTCAGGTAGCTTTAGGTGGACACTGTGCAGAGGACACAGTACACTAACTGTAAATACTGCAGCTGCCTGCCTGTGGTATTAATAGGATCAGAACAACAGCAATTGTCTTCAGGTAGCTTTAGGTGCACACTGTGCAGAGGATACAGTACACTAACTGTAAATACTGCAGCTGCCTGCCTGTGGTACTAATAGGATCAGAAGAACACCACCAATTTTCTTCAGGTAGCTTTAGGTGCACACTGCAGAGGACACAGTACATTAACTGTATATACTGCAGCTGCCTGCCTGTGGTATTAATAGGATCAGAAGAACACCAGTGATTTTCTTCAGGTAGCTTTAGGTGCACACTGTGCAGAGGACACAGTACACTAACTGTAAATACTGCAGCTGCCTGCCTGTGGTATTAATAGGATCAGAAGAACACCAGCAATTTTCTTCAGGTAGCTTTAGGTGCACACTGTGCAGAGGACACAGTACACAGACTGTAAATACTGCAGCTGCCTGCCTGTGGTATTAATAGGATCAGAACAACAGCAATTGTCTTCAGGTAGCTTTAGGTGCACACTGTGCAGAGGACACAGTACACTAACTGTAAATACTGCAGCTGCCTGCCTGTGGTATTAATAGGATCAGAACAACAGCAATTGTCTTCAGGTAGCTTTAGGTGCACACTGTGCAGAGGACACAGTACACTAACTGTAAATACTGCAGATGCCTGCCTCTGGTATTAATAGGATCAGAACAACAGCAATTGTCTTCAGGTAGCTTTAGGTGCACACTGTGCAGAGGACACGGTACACTAACTGTAAATACTGCAGCTGCCTGCCTGCCTGTGGTATTAATAGGATCAGAACAACAGCAATTGTTTTCAGGTAGCTTTAGGTGCACACTGTGCAGAGGACACAGTACACTAACTGTAAATACTGCAGCTGCCTGCCTGTGGTATTAATAGGATCAGAAGAACACCAGCAATTTTCTTCAGGTAGCTTTAGGTGCACACTGTGCAGAGGACACAGTACACAGACTGTAAATACTGCAGCTGCCTGCCTGTGGTATTAATAGGATCAGAACAACAGCAATTGTCTTCAGGTAGCTTTAGGTGCACACTGTGCAGAGGACACAGTACACTAACTGTAAATACTGCAGCTGCCTGCCTGTGGTATTAATAGGATCAGAACAACAGCAATTGTCTTCAGGTAGCTTTAGGTGCACACTGTGCAGAGGACACAGTACACTAACTGTAAATACTGCAGATGCCTGCCTCTGGTATTAATAGGATCAGAACAACAGCAATTGTCTTCAGGTAGCTTTAGGTGCACACTGTGCAGAGGACACGGTACACTAACTGTAAATACTGCAGCTGCCTGCCTGCCTGTGGTATTAATAGGATCAGAACAACAGCAATTGTTTTCAGGTAGCTTTAGGTGCACACTGTGCAGAGGACACAGTACACTAACTGTAAATACTGAAGCTGCCTGCCTGTGGTATTAATAGGATCAGAATAACACCAGCAATTTTCTTCAGGTAGCTTTAGGTGCACACTGTGCAGAGGACACAGTACACTACCTGTAAATGCTGCAGCTGCCTGCCTGTGGTATTAAAAGGATCAGAAGAACGCCACCAATTTTCTTCAGGTAGCTTTAGCTGCACACTGTGCAGAGGACACAGTACTCTAACTGTAAATGCTGTAGCTGCCTGCCTGTGGTACTAATATGATCAGAAGAACACCACCAATTGTCTTCAGGTAGCTTTAGGTGCACACTGTGCAGAGGACACAGTAAACTAACTGTAAATACTGCAGCTGCCTGCCTATGGTACTAATAGGATCAGAATATCACCACCAATTTTCTTCAGGTAGCTTTAGGTGCACACTGTACAGAGGACACAGTACATTAACTGTAAATACTGCAGCTGCCTGCCTGTGGTATTAATAGGATCAGAACAACAGCAATTGTCTTCAGGTAGCTTTAGGTGCACACTGTGGAGAGGACACAGTACACTAACTGTAAATACTGCAGCTGCCTGCCTCTGGTATTAATAGGATCAGAACAACAGCAATTGTCTTCAGGTAGCTTTAGGTGCACACTGTGCAGAGGATACAGTACACTAACTGTAAATACTGCAGCTGCCTGCCTGTGGTACTAATAGGATCAGAAGAACACCACCAATTTTCTTCAGGTAGCTTTAGGTGCACACTGTGCAGAGGACACAGTACATTAACTGTAAATACTGCAGCTGCCTGCCTGTGGTATTAATAGGATCAGAAGAACACCAGTGATTTTCTTCAGGTAGCTTTAGGTGCACACTGTGCAGAGGACACAGTACACTAACTGTAAATACTGCAGCTGCCTGCCTGTGGTATTAATAGGATCAGAACAACAGCAATTGTCTTCAGGTAGCTTTAAGTGCACACTGTGCAGTGGACACAGTACACAGACTGTAAATACTGCAGCTGCCTGCCTGTGGTATTAATAGGATCAGAACAACAGCAATTGTCTTCAGGTAGCTTTAGGTGCACACTGTGCAGAGGACACAGTACACTAACTGTAAATACTGCAGCTGCCTGCCTGTGGTATTAATAGGATCAGAACAACAGCAATTGTCTTCAGGTAGCTTTAGGTGCACACTGTGCAGAGGACACAGTACACTAACTGTAAATACTGCAGATGCCTGCCTCTGGTATTAATAGGATCAGAACAACAGCAATTGTCTTCAGGTAGCTTTAGGTGCACACTGTGCAGAGGACACGGTACACTAACTGTAAATACTGCAGCTGCCTGCCTGCCTGTGGTATTAATAGGATCAGAACAACAGCAATTGTTTTCAGGTAGCTTTAGGTGCACACTGTGCAGAGGACACAGTACACTAACTGTAAATACTGCAGCTGCCTGCCTGTGGTATTAATAGGATCAGAAGAACACCAGCAATTTTCTTCAGGTAGCTTTAGGTGCACACTGTGCAGAGGACACAGTACACAGACTGTAAATACTGCAGCTGCCTGCCTGTGGTATTAATAGGATCAGAACAACAGCAATTGTCTTCAGGTAGCTTTAAGTGCACACTGTGCAGTGGACACAGTACACAGACTGTAAATACTGCAGCTGCCTGCCTGTGGTATTAATAGGATCAGAACAACAGCAATTGTCTTCAGGTAGCTTTAGGTGCACACTGTGCAGAGGACACAGTACACTAACTGTAAATACTGCAGCTGCCTGCCTGTGGTATTAATAGGATCAGAACAACAGCAATTGTCTTCAGGTAGCTTTAGGTGCACACTGTGCAGAGGACACAGTACACTAACTGTAAATACTGCAGATGCCTGCCTCTGGTATTAATAGGATCAGAACAACAGCAATTGTCTTCAGGTAGCTTTAGGTGCACACAGTGCAGAGGACACGGTACACTAACTGTAAATACTGCAGCTGCCTGCCTGCCTGTGGTATTAATAGGATCAGAACAACAGCAATTGTTTTCAGGTAGCTTTAGGTGCACACTGTGCAGAGGACACAGTACACTAACTGTAAATACTGCAGCTGCCTGCCTGTGGTATTAATAGGATCAGAAGAACACCAGCAATTTTCTTCAGGTAGCTTTAGGTGCACACTGTGCAGAGGACACAGTACACAGACTGTAAATACTGCAGCTGCCTGCCTGTGGTATTAATAGGATCAGAACAACAGCAATTGTCTTCAGGTAGCTTTAAGTGCACACTGTGCAGAGGACACAGTACACTAACTGTAAATACTGCAGCTGCCTGCCTGTGGTATTAATAGGATCAGAACAACAGCAATTGTCTTCAGGTAGCTTTAGGTGCACACTGTGCAGAGGACACAGTACACTAACTGTAAATACTGCAGATGCCTGCCTCTGGTATTAATAGGATCAGAACAACAGCAATTGTCTTCAGGTAGCTTTAGGTGCACACTGTGCAGAGGACACGGTACACTAACTGTAAATACTGCAGCTGCCTGCCTGCCTGTGGTATTAATAGGATCAGAACAACAGCAATTGTTTTCAGGTAGCTTTAGGTGCACACTGTGCAGAGGACACAGTACACTAACTGTAAATACTGCAGCTGCCTGCCTGTGGTATTAATACGATCAGAAGAACACCAGCAATTTTCTTCAGGTAGCTTTAGGTGCACACTGTGCAGAGGACACAGTACACTACCTGTAAATGCTGCAGCTGCCTGCCTGTGGTATTAAAAGGATCAGAAGAACGCCACCAATTTTCTTCAGGTAGCTTTAGCTGCACACTGTGCAGAGGACACAGTACTCTAACTGTAAATGCTGTAGCTGCCTGCCTGTGGTACTAATATGATCAGAAGAACACCACCAATTGTCTTCAGGTAGCTTTAGGTGCACACTGTGCAGAGGACACAGTACACTAACTGTAAATACTGCAGCTGCCTGCCTGTGGTACTAATAGGATCAGAATATCACCACCAATTTTCTTCAGGTAGCTTTAGGTGCACACTGTGCAGAGGACACAGTACATTAACTGTAAATACTGCAGCTGCCTGCCTGTGGTATTAATAGGATCAGAACAACAGCAATTGTCTTCAGGTAGCTTTAGGTGCACACTGTGGAGAGGACACAGTACACTAACTGTAAATACTGCAGCTGCCTGCCTCTGGTATTAATAGTATCAGAACAACAGCAATTGTCTTCAGGTAGCTTTAGGTGCACACTGTGCAGAGGACACAGTACACTAACTGTAAACGCTGGAGCTGCCTGCCTGTGGTATTAATAGGATCAGAAGAACACCAGCAATTTCCTTCAGGTAGCTTTAGGTGCACACTGTGCAGAGGACACAGTACACTAACTGTAAATACTGCAGCTGCCTGCCTGTGGTATTAATAGGATCAGAAGAACACCACCAATTTTCTTCAGGTAGCTTTAGGTGCACACTGTGCAGAGGACACAGTACACTAACTGTAAATACTGCAGCTGCCTTCCTCTGGTATTAATAGGATCAGAACAACAGCAATTGTCTTCAGGTGGCTTTAGGTGCACACTGTGCAGAGGACACAGTACACTAACTGTAAATGCTGCAGCTGCCTGCCTGTGGTATTAATAGGATCAGAACAACAGCAATTGTCTTCAGGTAGCTTTAAGTGCACACTGTGCAGTGGACACAGTACACTAACTGTAAATACTGTAGCTGCCTGCCTGTGGTATTAATAGGATCAGAAGAACACTACAAATTTTCTTCAGGTGGCTTTAGGTGCACACTGTGCAGAGGACACAGTACACTAACTGTAAATACTGCAGCTGCCTGCCTGTGGTATTATAGGATCAGAACAACAGCAATTGTCTTCAGGTAGCTTTAGGTGCACACTGTGCAGAGGACACAGTACACTAACTATAAATACACTAATGCCCCGTACACACGGTCGGACATTGATCGGACATTCCGACAACAGAATCCTAGGATTTTTTCAGACGGATGTTGGTTCAAACTTGTCTTGCATACACACGGCCACACAAAGTTGTCGGAAAATCCGATCGTTCTGAACGCAGTGACGTAAAACACGTATGTCGGGACTCTAAACGGGGCAGTAGCCAATAGCTTTCATCTCTTTATTTATTCTGAGCCTGCGTGGCACTTTGTGCGTCGGATTTGTGTACACACGATCGGAAATTCCGACAATGGATTTTGTTGTCTGAAAATTTTATAGCAAGCTCTCAAACTTTGTGTGTCGGAAAATCCGATGGAAAATGTGTGATGGAGCCTAAACACGGTCGGAATTTCCAACAACAAGGTCCTATCACACATTTTCCGTCAGAAACTTCCGACCGTGTGTATGGGGCATTTCTGTAAATACTGCAGCTGCCTGCCTGTGGTACTAATAGGATCAGAAGAACACCACCAATTTTCTTCAGGTAGCTTTAGGTGCACACTGTGCAGAGGACACAGTACATTAACTGTAAATACTGCAGCTGCCTGCTTGTGGTATTAATAGGATCAGAAGAACACCGGCAATTTTCTTCAGGTAGCTTTAGGTGCACACTGTGCAAAGGACACAGTACACTATCTGTAAATACTGCAGCTGCCTGCCTGTGGTACTAATAGGATCAGAAGAACACCAGCAATTTTCTTCAGGTAGCTTTAGGTGAACACTGTGCAGAGGACACAGTACACTAACTAAATACTGCAGCTGCCTGCCCGTGGTATTATTAGGATCAGAACAACAGCAATTGTCTTCAGGTAGCTTTAGGTGCACACTGTGCAGAGGACACGGTACACTACCTGTAAATACTGCAGCTGCCTGCCTGTGGTAATAATAGGATCAGAAGAACACCACCAATTTTCTTCAGGTAGCTTTAGGTGCACACAGTGCAGAGGACACAGTACACTAACTGTAAATCCTGTAGCTGCCTGCCTGTGGTATTAATATAGGATCAGAAGAACACCACCACTTTTCTTCAGGTAGCTTTAGGTAAACACTGTGCAGAGGACACAGTACACTAACTGTAAATACTGCAGCTGCCTGCCTGTGGTACTAATAGCATCAGAAGAACACCACCAATTTTCTTCAGGTAGCTTTAGGTGCATACTGTGCAGAGGACACAGTACACTAACTGTAAATACTGTAGCTGCCTGCCTGTGGTATTAATAGGATCAGAAGAACACTACAAATTTTCTTCAGGTGGCTTTAGGTGCACACTGTGCAGAGGACACAGTACACTAACTGTAAATACTGCAGCTGCCTGCCTGTGGTATTATAGGATCAGAACAACAGCAATTGTCTTCAGGTAGCTTTAGGTGCACACTGTGCAGAGGACACAGTACACTAACTATAAATACACTAATGCCCCGTACACACGGTCGGACATTGATCGGACATTCCGACAACAGAATCCTAGGATTTTTTCAGACGGATGTTGGTTCAAACTTGTCTTGCATACACACGGCCACACAAAGTTGTCGGAAAAGCCGATCGTTCTGAACGCAGTGACGTAAAACACGTATGTCGGGACTCTAAACGGGGCAGTAGCCAATAGCTTTCATCTCTTTATTTATTCTGAGCCTGCGTGGCACTTTGTGCGTCGGATTTGTGTACACACGATCGGAAATTCCGACAATGGATTTTGTTGTCTGAAAATTTTATAGCAAGCTCTCAAACTTTGTGTGTCGGAAAATCCGATGGAAAATGTGTGATGGAGCCTAAACACGGTCGGAATTTCCAACAACAAGGTCCTATCACACATTTTCCGTCAGAAACTTCCGACCGTGTGTATGGGGCATTTCTGTAAATACTGCAGCTGCCTGCTTGTGGTATTAATAGGATCAGAAGAACACCGGCAATTTTCTTCAGGTAGCTTTAGGTGCACACTGTGCAAAGGACACAGTACACTATCTGTAAATACTGCAGCTGCCTGCCTGTGGTACTAATAGGATCAGAAGAACACCAGCAATTTTCTTCAGGTAGCTTTAGGTGAACACTGTGCAGAGGACACAGTACACTAACTAAATACTGCAGCTGCCTGCCCGTGGTATTATTAGGATCAGAACAACAGCAATTGTCTTCAGGTAGCTTTAGGTGCACACTGTGCAGAGGACACGGTACACTACCTGTAAATACTGCAGCTGCCTGCCTGTGGTAATAATAGGATCAGAAGAACACCACCAATTTTCTTCAGGTAGCTTTAGGTGCACACAGTGCAGAGGACACAGTACACTAACTGTAAATCCTGTAGCTGCCTGCCTGTGGTATTAATATAGGATCAGAAGAACACCACCACTTTTCTTCAGGTAGCTTTAGGTAAACACTGTGCAGAGGACACAGTACACTAACTGTAAATACTGCAGCTGCCTGCCTGTGGTACTAATAGCATCAGAAGAACACCACCAATTTTCTTCAGGTAGCTTTAGGTGCATACTGTGCAGAGGACACAGTACACTAACTGTAAATACTGAATACTGTAAATACTGTAAAAACACCTGCCTGCCTGTCAGTAGAAAGAGGATAACAGGAACGGATCTAGTTAAACTGAATACAGTATATATATATATTTATATATATATATATATATATATATATATATATTATATATATATACAACACCTAGGATGCATATATATACACAATACACTGTAAGTGCAGCTATGTGACTACTCTATCTAACTTAAATCCAATTACATTGTCTCTCTGTCTATCTCTCTCCGCTGCAACACACTACACAAGGCCACCATGCAGGCGGCCTTATATAGTGTGGGGCGTGTACTAAACCCCCTGAGCCATAATTGGCCAAAGCCACACTGGCTTTGGCCAATTACGTCTCTCTGTACAGATGGCGCTGTGATTGGCCAAGCATGCGGGTCATAGTGCATGCTTGGCCAATCATCAGCCAGCAATGCACTGCGATGCCGCAGTGAATTATGGGCCATGACATGCTACTTGAATTTGTCGCGAATGGTCCATAACGTTCGCAATTCGACGAGCGGTTGAACAGGCGATGTTCGATTCGAACATGGGTTCGACTTGAACTTGAAGCTCATCCCTAATTGTGAAGATTCCGAGGGAGAACAGACACAGAAAAGCAAATCCTCTTTCTGTGTCTTCACTACAGCTGCACTTGTTACAGGCAGCTACAGAGGAAATGCTGTTTGTTTATGCCAGGGAGGGGGCGGGTGCTAAATGATAGTAAGATGAGAAGAGGGCAGGGCTATGATTGGCTTGTAGCCCCACCCCCACTGTCACACCGGAATTAGGCACCCTCCCCGTACAAAGCCAATTACTCTTAATCACAGCCCTGCTTCCCAACTCCCCATGCCAGCCCTTTACTACCTGCCCCCTCCCCAGAATAAACAAGCATTGTTTCTTCTGTAGCTACTTGTGACAAGAGCAGCTACAGGAGAGACACAGAAGCTAGGAGCCGAGTTCCCGGAATGGCTCGATGGGACTGGGATTCAATTGAAATCTTGGGATGGTCCCGCCCAATCCATAGCACTTAGAAGGTATGCACAGGGGGTGATTAGAGTGTGCCCAGGCACACCTGGCACTATCCATGCGCATACCTATGCTCTTATGATTTTGATTTAGTTTGGCTTTGGTTGTGCCACTTGTTTCATATTTTTATAATTTTCCGATTCAAGGAGTGAGAGGCCTATGGTCTCTTATACAAAGAAAGAAAGGGCAGAAATATAAACTTTGATAGTGCAGAGAACCAACACTGGTCCACACCCAGCTATTTTGCCTCCTGCCCACAGTATTTCTTTAGGTTATTTTTTGGAACAATATTTTAAGTTTAGCATTTGTTTTTCATTTTCAGTTGTTATGTTAAAAAATTGGGTTATTTTTTGCTCATTAAGCTAACCCTGCCCAATTTAAGCTACGACAGTGGCCAGAGAAAGCAAAGGCCGTAAATAAAATGCTTTTAACATTCATTAACTTGTGGGCATTCAGTAGTGCTAAGCGAACTGGCTTGGGTTCGGATTGCTGGAGAATCCATGAACCCAGCCTAAAATCCACAAAGCCCAAACTGAATTGAAATCTACGAGTCCAATCTTATTATTTTTTCTGGCCTTTTTCAAGGCAAATTTTCAAGCTTTTGGTAAAGAAAAAAAGGCATGGGTAGCTTCCAGGGACATGTACAAATACAAAAAAAAATTAAAATACCATTTAGTGTGGAATAAGTCTTTTAATAAGACTTAAAAAATGGTGGAAAAAACCTGCGCTAATGAGCAAAACACAGTAAATAAAAATTACTTAAATTCACAAAAATGCAGCTGCAACAAAATACTCCAAATATCCATAAAGTAAAAAACATATAAATTAAAATTTGTGCGCTAGCAAAATATATAATAAAGTAGTACAATTAGGAAGCTCCTTGAGATAATACCCGGAGCCACAATGTGTTTAAATCCCAACACAAAAAAAATATCAAAACGGCAGATACAAGTAGTGCATTAAATCATATCTCCATAAAAAATGAAACAATGAAAGAATGTAAAAAATATTTGAAAAGAGGTGAAAGTTCTGAAGGTACGATTGGTCACTCAATCATTTAAAAACACCACATTCAGTCCATGAAACCAAGATTAGCAAAAATAAGTGAAAAAGAAAAAGAAAAAAGGAGATGTTCCTTTGGTGTGCCACATCAAAAGCAGAAAAGTGAAAAGGTGCGAGAGCACTTCCAAGCCACCATTGATTGCAGGAGAGGAGTAATGGATGTGCCCTTACCCCATTCGTTGGACCTCCTCTATGGCGAGGTCATACGGGCTTGCAGATATAACCCTCTGCGGGGACAGATGGAATATTGGTGTCCGGGTCTTGTTAACGTGCACCACCGACTCCGAGCTGATCCGACTGATCCGACTGCTACAGCATCAGGAGGGAGACTCAGGATTCGGAGGATCCATAATTAAGAAAAGAAGGGGAAAACTCCAATAGTGTAGTAGTAATATCAGGGATTTATTAGTTAAATAAACCGAAGGTATGTATACAAAAAATTCAAGTATGAAAATCATTAGATCTAAAAAGCCGGCATAAAAAAACAGAGGCTGAACGCCCGTGCAAACAAAGAACACGTGATGGCAAGCACTGCGAGGCCACGCCCTACATGTTTCGTCATACGTGACGTCTTCTACGGGGCATTATCCCAAGGAGCTTCCTAATTGTACTACTTCATTATATATTTTGCTAGCGCACAAATTTTAATTAATAAGACTTAAAGCCTAACTCAACTATTTGTTTCATTTCATTTTAAATAGTCTGTTTGGACCAAGCTGGTCCAAACTAACTATTTCATGCACCTGCTGTGAGCAATGCTATGTTCAAATAGTGGCATTGGGAATTTCCATCCTGCTCCTGGAACAAAATTGATTCTTTATGAATAAATACAAGGCTTCCTCTGATTGGCTGAGGTGCAGATTGTGACATCATCCACCCACCTCTCTACCTGAACCAATCAGAGGAAGCCTTATATGTATTCATAGAATACAACTGCTTCTGGGCTTTAACCATACAGTATACAGTGCCTTAAAAAAGTATTCATACCCCTTGAAATTTTCCACATTTTGTCATGTTACAACTAAAAACATAAGTGTATTTTATTGGGGTTTTATGTGATAGACCAACACAAAGTGGCACATTATTGTGAAGTGGAAGGAAAATGATAAATGGTTTTCAACGTTTTTTACAAATAAATATCTGAAAAGTGTGGTGTGCATTTGTATTCAGCCCCCTTTACTCTGATACCCCTAACTAAAATCTAGTGGAACCAATTGCCTTCAGAAGTCACCTAATTAGAAAATAGAGTCCACCTGTGTGTAATTTAATCTCGGTATAAATACTGCTTTTCTGTAAATCCCTCAGAGATTTGTTAGAGAACCTTAGTGAACAAACAGCATCATGAAGGCCAAGGAACACACCAGACAGATCAGGGATAAAGTTGTGGAGAAGTTTAAAGCAGGGTTAGGTTATAAAAAAATATCCCCAAGCTTTGAACATCTCACAGAGCACTATTCAATCCATGATCTGAAAATGGAAAGAGTATGGCACAACTGCAAACCTACCAAAACATGGCCACCCACCTAAACTGACAGGCCAGGCAAGGAGAGCATTAATCAGAGAAACAGCCAAGAGGCCCATGGTAACTCTGGAGGAGCTGCAGAGATCCACAGCTCAGGTGGGAGAATCTGTCCACAGAACAATTATCAGTTGTGCACTCCACAAATCTGGCCTTTATGGAGGAGTGGCAAGAAGAAAGCCATTGTTAAAAGAAAGCCATAAGAAGTCCCGTTTGCAGTTTGCAAGAAGCCATAAGGGGGACCCAGCAAACATGTGGAAGAAGGTGCTCTGGTCAGATGAGACCAAAATTTAACTTTTTGGCCTAAAAGCAAAACGCTATGTGTGGCGGACAACTAACACTGCACATCACCCTGAACACACTATCCCCATCATGAAACATGGTGGTGGCAGCATCATGTTGTAGGGATGCTTTTCTTCATCAGGAACAAGGAAGCTGGTCATAGTGGATGGGAAGATGGATGGAGCCAAATACAGAGCAATCTTAAAAGAAAACCCGTAATGACGCGTACACATGAGCAAAATTTCCGACAGAAAGAGTCCGATGGGAGCTTTTCATCGTATATTCCGACCGTGTGTTTGCCCCATCGGACTTTTTCTGTTGAAAATTCAGACAGACTTAGATAGAGAACATGTTCTATATTTTTCCGACGGAACAAATTACTATCTGAAAAAACGCTTGTCTGTATGCTGTTGCGACGCACCAAAAATGACGCATGCTCAGAAGCAAGTACGAGATGGAAGCTATTGGCTACTGGCTATTGAGCTTCCGCTTTCTAGTCCCATCGTACGTGTTGTACGTCACCGCTAGGGATGAGCCGAACACCCCCCTGTTTGGTTCGCACCAGAACATGCGAACAGGCAAAAAATTTGTTTGAACACGCGAACACCGTTAAAGTCTATGGGACTCGAACATGAATAATCGAAAGTGCTAATTTTAAAGGCTTATATGCAAGTTATTGTCATAAAAAGTGTTTGGGGACCCGGGTCCTACCCCAGGGGACATGGATCAATGCAAAAAAAGTTTTAAAAACGGCCGTTTTTTCAGGAGCAGTGATTTTAATAATGCTTAAAGTGAAACAATAAAAGTGTAATATTCCTTTAAATTTTGTACCTGGGGGGTGTCTATAGTATGCCTGTAAAGGGGCGCATGTTTCCCGTGTTTAGAACAGTCTGACAGCAAAATGACATTTGGAAGGAAAAAAAGTAATTTAAAACTACTTGCAAAGAAGAATGGGCAAAAATTTCACTCTCTAGGTGTGCAAAGCTGGTAGAGACATACCCAAAAAGACTTGCAGCTGTAATTGCAGCGAAAGGTAGTTCTACAAAGTATTGACTCAGGGGGGCTGAATACAAATGCATGCCACACTTTTCACATATCTTTTTTTGGAAAAAATGTTGAAAACCATTTATCATTTTCCTTCCACTTCACAATTATGTGCCAGTTTGTGTTGGTCTATCACATAAAATCCCAATAAAATACATTTACGTTTTTTGATTGTAACATGAAAAAAATGTGGAAAATTTCAAGGGGTGTGAATACTTTTTCAAGGCACTGTACTGTATATGCAGTGGCTGGGTGGCACAAGTGCAGCAGCTTGATCTGTGATCGCTGTTTCTTTTAAAAAATACTATCTCCATAGCAAGTACAGTGTCTCTATGTGACATTGCACTGTTGTGGCAGTGATTATGTACAATGGCTGGCTGCTCTGATATAACTGTATGTCAGTTCCACCAGCCATTGTCTCTGATCACCACCACAGCAGTAAAATGTCATCAAACCAGTGCTGCCAGTCAGCAATCCCTGCCACACCAGTCAAAACATCCATAATTTCCATCACGCCAGTCATATTGTCCCAATTTACTGTCACACCACCTACAGTGTCCCTAATAACCACCACACCATTTCCAGTGCACTGATCATGGCACACCAGTTACAGTGTCCCAAACCACTGCCACATCAGTCCTAGTGTCCCTGATCACCACCACACCAGTCCCAGAGTCACTGATCACTGCCACACCAAATAGTAGTGTCTCCATAAGTACTTGTTTACATGTGCTTTCTGAAGAGCCATCTGTGTTTGGATTACTCTTCAGAGAGCATTTGACAGCCAGTGAGAAGGCATTGTATCACCTTCTCACCACTTGCTTTAACCCCCTGGACCCTTCACAAGCACCCCATTCACTTAAATGGGTCACAATCGGCGGTATACAGGGGTATAATTCCTGCCATAGCTGTGCAGCAAAGCATCACAGCAATGGCATGTGTACATCCCTGGCCACTGCCTCTGTAGTTAAAGGGGGTGGTGGTTGAGGGACGGTAAAACTGCAGATGAACTATTTCCTTTACTAACACATGCACATGTTGTGAGCAATGCTGTGTTCAAGCAATGTGGGAATTCCCATCCTGTTCATCGAGAAGAGCAAAGGTTTTACAGCCCCCCCAACCCCACATATCAATAAGCCCTAAAAGTGAAGACATGCCACAGTTCTCCAATCGCCAAAACATCAGCCATAATGTTGCTAGATCAATGTAGCTGTAATCAGTGTTTCTGATTGCCACCACACCAGACCAATGCCACAAGCAACAATTTTTCTGATCACCGCCACACCAGTTTCAGTGTCACCAGACCAGTGTATGCCAGCAGCAATATTTCTTATCACCGCCACACCAGATGCAGTGTCACCACACCAGTGTAAGCCAGAAACGGCGTCCCTGATTGTCACCTTACCAGTCCCAATGTCACCAGACCTGTGTACGTCAACAGCAGTCTTCCTGATTGCTGCAACACTAGTCCCCAGTGTCACCAGATGAGTGTTCCTGATCAGTATTGCCTCTGTCTGCCGCCTGAACTAACCTTGGCCTGTTCATTGATCATGTTGCCGCCTGACCGATCCTTTGCCTGTTTGCTGGCCATGCCTCTGCCTGCCACCTGAACTAACCCATCTGTGTGATTAACTAGTATGACAGGTTAAGTTCCTGTGAGACACCAGTCCTGTGGACAACTACACTCCTGGAATCACATGAACTCTTTTGCTCTTCTTTTCTTAAGCCTCCTTTACTTCCTGTCTAGTAAACATTCCTTGGGGGCAGCCTTGTACCAGTTGGCTAGGCTTGCTTGGTTTATAGGAATGGGGACTGCTATAGGTGACACTACACTAGGCTGTATTCCCTGACCACTTATACAGGTTTTGACCCAATTGGTTGCTTTCTGTGATACATAAGATACAAAGTCAGGTACATAATTAGTCCACACAGTCAAAAAACTCACACAGGGGGCGACCGATCCATAAGGGGCACAGGGGCGCCGCCCTCCTAGTTTGCATGCACCGGACTCTTTCTTTTTTCTCAAGCCACATGATTAGAGCCGGAGGACATAATTGGTGCACCCCAAGCCCACCCACTTGTGACAATAGCGAATCCATATTCGCTATTGTCTTCCGGCTTCTCCTCCTGGCCAATTAGGACAGGAGGCACCTCGTGTTGGCTGGGAGGAGAAGCCACGGCAATGTGCTGATGATGTGAAGGATTCATTGTACCATAGCAGAGAGCACTCCCTCTACATTAATTTACCTGATGAAGTTCTACAGGAGGCCAGGGAGTTCGGCCGCAACCAGAAGAGGGTGTTCATCCTATATATGACCGAAATCACCCTTTGACAGATGCCGGAGAGACATTGGTGCCGAAGCTCTGAGGTGGCAGAAACGAGTAAGAACTACAGCTGGAGCCCTGAGGAGGAGAGGAACTTCACAGTCCCCAGAGTACCCGGCCACATGGAGCAGCACTTGTTAAATCTATGACAGACTGGAAGAATAGCACCTCCGAGTTTAGATCTGCCAACTCTATGCATGCCTTTACCAACCGCAGACTGGACCAGCTGCCGGTCACACAATGCCAGGAGGGCTGGGTGTATGAGCAGAACAGGACCACCATTGTCAGTCAGGTACTGGGACTGCCTTCATCTATGCAGGGGAAGGTGAAGGGTTTTGTGTGGTTTTATGAATAAGAGCTACAGGCTGCTTTAGTTTCCTCTGATGTGGCCAGAAGCCAAACAGAGCCAAGTCTGGCAGCAGATGGGGTCCTGGCATCACCCTACTAGTCCCTGCATCTGCTCATTACCTGGCACAACGGACACTTCTTTCTACCCCCCCCTCCCATTTTCTGCCCACCCTATGTGCTACACTCAGAGCCACTGTGAACTAGATTTAAATTGTATTGCATAGATGTGAACTGGACCCACAGGGTTAAGTACATAGTATAGTATAGTATAGTATAGTATAGTATAGTATAGTATAGTATAGTGTATATAGTATAGTGTATAGTATAGTGTGTATAGTGTATATAGTATAATATAGTATATAGTGTATAGCGTAAATAGTATAGTGTATACACTATACTATTTACGCTATACACTATATACTATACTATAGTATAGTGTATTTAGTGTAGTGTATAGTATAGTATAGCATATAGTGTAGAGCGTATATAGTATAGTGTATAGTGTATATTGTATAGTATAGTGTATAGCGTATATAGTATAGTGTATAGTATAGCATATATAGTATAGTGTATATAGTATAGTGCAGGGGTACTGAATTAAAATTCACAGAGGTCCGCTTACTAAAATCTTCTTCCAGCAGAGGTCCGAATCACATGTTTGTGATATGACTCCTTTACATCACAGCACCCTCTCCTCCTAAGCATTCCCATCTCTGCAGCTGGGGAATGCAGGTGAAATTGCACATGTTTCTGACCCGCAGAAGAACACGCCTCACTTCAGCACATGCGTGCGTCAAACTGCATGGTCCTGCAGCATCATGTAGCTTGGTGCTGAGCAATTTAAAAAAGAGCCAGGGACGTGTTTCCCCGCATTTCTCATGGGTAGTGCAGCCCATTAAAATGAATGGACTGACGTACCTGTGACATGTGCAAGCAAATGCGCATGCACAGATCTGAACTGAGCCCCATATCACAATCCCATCCTTACATCAGTTCCACAGTGTCCACTGCACACCACAGTTCCCTTCCATTCACATCAAGTTCCCCCCTTCACAGTAGTGTTCCCATAACCCCTTGACATCAACACCCTCCAACAGTATTGTCCTCAGGCAGCCCCCACATTGCTGTCCTCAGCCTCCCCATTACAGTACTCATATCCCCCACATTGTCCTCAGCCCCCCCATTACAGTCCTCAGCTCCCCCACATTATTGTCTTCAGCCCCCCAATACAGTATTCAGCTCCCCCAAATTACTGTCCTCAACCCCCCATTGCAATCCTCACCCCCCCACCCCCCCACTACTGTCCTCAGCTGCCCCACATTATTGTCCTCAGCCCCAACATTCTGTCTTCAGCCCCCCTATTACTGACCTCAGCCCCTCATTACTGTACTCAGCTCCCCCACATTATTGTCCACAGCAGTATTCAGTTCCCCCACATTACTGTACTCAGCCCCCCACATTACTGTTCTCAGCCCCCCTCATTACTGTATTCAGCCCCCACATTACTGTCCTTAGTCCCCCCCACATTACAGTCCTTGACCCCAGTGGTGTATTTAGGTTTTGTGCTGCCCTAGGCCTGACTAAACCCCTAATTTAAATATGACCCACCCCTTCCTGTCAATACCACATCCCTTCCTGCTTAAGACCCACCCTGTCATCTGTAAACCACACCCCTTCCTGTTTAGGCTGCACATTTTTCTCTTAGAGCTCCACGACTTGCTCTCTCTACAATAAGCCTAGGTTCACATTAGGGCGGGTTTGAAATCGTGCGAGTTTAGCTGAACTCGCACAATTTCAAACTGGCAATGCAGTCCGACTTCGGGGGTGATTTGACAGACACCTGTGCGGGTTCATACACAGATGTCTATTTAAATCGCCCCTGAAGTCGCCAAAAGTAGTACAGGAACTACTTTTGGGAATCGGTGCAGCGCCGCAAAGTCGGCATGACACCGATTCGAACGGTGCCATTGCCGGCAATAGCCGCCATTTGGCATGCGATTTCACATGTCAAATCGCATGCCAAATTGGCCCAATGTGAACGTGGGATTAAAGTGGGTACCAAGTGCAGTCTCATCAGTGCCCATCACTGCAGCCTCACCAGTGCCCATCAATGCAGCCTCACCATTGCCCATCAATGCAGCCTCACAAGTGCCCATCAGCGCAGCCTGATCAGTGCCAATCAAAGCAGCCTCACCAGTGCTCATCAAAGCAGCCTCACCAGTGCCCATCAAAGCAGTCTCACCAGTGCCTCCTCACCAGTGCCCATCGATGCAGCTTCACCAGTGCCCATCAAAGCAGCCTCACCAGTGCCACCTCATCAGTGCCCATCAATGCAGCCTCACCAGTGCCCACCAGCGCAGCCTCAACAGTGCCACCTCACCAGTGCCCATCAGCGCAGCTTCATCAGTGCAGCCTCATCAGTGCCCATCTGCGCAGCCTCGTTAGTGCTCATCAATGCAGCCTCACCAGTGCCCATCAAGCGCAGCCTCATTAGTGCCCATCAAAGCGCAGCCTTATTAGTGCCCATCAAGTACAGCCTCATTAGTGCTCACCAGCGCAGCCTCACCAGTGCCCATCAGCGCAGCCTCACCAATGCCCATCAGCGCAGCCTCATTAGTGCCCATCAGCGCAGCCTCATCAGTGCCCATCAATGCAGCCTCATCAGTGCCCATCAATGCAGCATCACCAGTGCCCATACAGGTGGTCAGGAGGCAACATATTGCTGCCTCCACTGTCTGTCAATTGCCACATCACATCCTTCCCGCAGGCAGTTCACACTGCCTTCTGTGAATCGCTGCGGGTGTCATTACAAAGTTAATGGCACCCTCAGATCAGTTCACAGATTGCAGTGTGAATGGTGGATTCGTACAGGAATCAGATCGCATATGTGAGAACACCAATTGCGATCTGATTCCAGTGTGGGGAAAAACAAATCCCTGAACCTTTTTCTGTGCAAATCCAATTTGAGTTCAGCTATATAACCATATGGCTGAACTTGCATTGCTCAGACATTGATGTGGTCAGCACCTGCGATGGGGGTGTGAATCACATGTGATGTCTGAGATTGCACAAGTCTGAACCTAGGCTTATACCAGAAGCATCAGCCTGCAGATGTTAAGCTGTAAAAAGTTGACTATTTAGGTAAGCAGCAGTGTACATGTGTCCATTGAAGCAGAGTAAAGAAGCACAGTCCTCCCCTAGCACCAAGGACACACAGGGTTAATTACCAGAGAGTCCTAAAGGAGAGACCATGAGGATCGGTATCTTACTCTAACCCCTTCCAAGTCAGATATACAGAATGTACAGTAGCTGGGTCCTCTGCTGAAGCCACAATCTGACGGCTCCATGTGCACCTGGGGTCACAACACAGGAAGAGAAACTGACCAGCTGTCTCTCTGGGGGGGGGGGGGGGGGGGGGCTGTCACCACACGCTCTTTGAGAGAGACCCTCTCTGCAGCCAGCAACCTCGCCAGTGAATGGACTGACTTGGGAGCAGAACGGGGGGCTTTTTCATGTGGGGTGGCTTTTTTATCCCCCCCGCAAAGTGCCATCCTAGGCCTGGGCCTCATTGGCCTAGGTCAAGACACAGCACTGCTTGACCCCCCCATTACAGTCCTCAAGCCCCCATTACAGTCCTCAGCCCCCCCCCACATTACTGTCCTCAGACCCCCCCATTACAGTACTCAGTTCCCCTCATTACTGTCCTCAAACCCCCCTTTACAGTACTCACCCCCCGACATTACAGTACTCAGCCTTAACTCCCCCTCCCACATTACAGTACTCAGCCCCCCCTCCTGACATTACAGTAATCAGCCTTAATTCCCCCACACACATTACAGTACTCAGCCTTAATTCTTCACACACATTACAGTACTCAAGCCTTAACTCCCCCACACACATTACAGTACTCAGCCCCCCCCCTCCCAACATTACAGTACTCAGCCTCTTCATTGCAGTACTCAGCGCCTCTCCCCCTTCCCACATTACATCTCCCCTACCATACACAGATGGGAGGACGGAAGGCACAGCAGATCTGAATGGAGGACAGAAGCTGCTTGGACCACCCTTCATCTTTGCAACCAATCACTGGCTTGTTTACCTCGGGTAACTCCCGCCCTCCCTCCAGAACTGTCCTGCCTCCTGCTGTTGGCTCTGCGAAGATGAAAGTGTGACAGCTGAGAGAAGAACAGGCTCCTAAATGGCGCGACCACTGTGGTCCAGGTGGGAGAGTGATTGGGGCCGGACCCGGACCGCTGGCCACCATTTAGTGATGCCTGGTATAATATATAGCCTATATAGTATAGTGTATAGTATAGTGTATATAGTATAATGTATAGTCATAGGTATGCGCAGCCTATTGCATTAGGGTGTGCACCCCATAGCTCAAACACACATGCGTGTATATGTATATATATATATATATATATATATATATATATATATATATATATATATAAATAAATATATATACACTAAATTACCAAAAGGCATAAGTATTGGGACACCTGCCTTTACACGCACATGAACTTTAATGGCATCCCAGTCTTAGACGGTAGGGTTCAATATTGAGTTGGCCCAACCTTTGCAGCTATAACAGCTTCAATTCTTCTGGGAAGGCTATCTACAAGGTTTAGGAGTGTGTTATGGAAATGTTTGACCATTCTTCCACAAGCGCATTTGTGAGGTCAGACACTGATACTTGACGAGAAGGCCTGGCTCACAGTCTCCACTCTAATGTGAAGGTCAGTCAAGTTCCTCCACCCCAAACTCGCTCACCCATGTCTTTATGGACCTTGCTTTGTGCACTAGTCCAAATCATTTGGTGGAGGGGGGGGTTATGGTGCGGGGTTGTTTTTCAGGGGTTGGGCTTGGCCCCTTAGTTCCAGTCAAGGGAACTCTTAAGGCGTCAACATACCAAGACATTTTGGACAATTTTATTCTCCTAACTCAGTTTGGGGATGGCCCCTTCCTGTTCCAACATGACACCAGTGCACAAACAAGGTTTATAACGACATGGACTTAGCAAGGGTGGTGGACAATTAACTTCAAGTGCAAAAATTCACATTATAATAGTAACTAAAACATATAGAATTAAGTGTAACAGTCTAAAAAAGAAAAAATCCAAAGTGCTATAATGGTGTGAACCTCCCATTAAAAAGTTGTTGCACTTGAAGTTAATTTGTATTGCAATTATCTGTAGATGGGGTTTCCACCATCCTTGGTAAGTTTAAAAAAAAATGTATGTCTTCTTCTCATTATACTTTTAAAGTATTTTTATTGGATAAAACTTTCATACATCCTATAGATAGTTATACTTTGCAGAGTATTATACATTCAATCATGAAACAAACCAGTTTAACCGCATTCAATTGAGGTCAAATAGCTTATTCTCATTTTGATGTGTATTGCATGTAGAATCACATTTTACTGGAATTGTTGCACTTGAAGTTAATCTGTATGGCAAATATCTATAGGAGGTGTTTCCACCATCCCCGCTAAGTTTTATTTTGTATGTCTTTTTTCAGTTTGATATGTATTATATGTGAAGCTACATATCACAGAGACTGGTATTGTGGTAATATGGAAGTTTATTGAGATTTCTATACATTAGAGGGTTCCACCATTATTGATCAGTAAGTTAGCGCTACACTTTTTTTCTTTTGTGGTGTGGGAACACATAACAGTGCTTAGCAGCAAGCCTTTTACTGACACTTTTTTTATTTCTATTATACTAAAGATCGGCATGTGGCAGTAATAAACATAGGCGGATTTCAGTTGTGCTCCACCAGGCCGGCCCCCCATGGACAATGTGCCTGTCTGCTGAGTTCATCTCCCCATCCCTTCACTCAGTGCACTGATGGGCACTAATAGGTGGCACTGATTGGCACTAATTGGCAGAACTGATAGGCACTGATAAACAGCACTGATGGGCAGCACTGATAGTCAGTACTGATGGGCCCTGATTGGCATGATAGGTGGTACCGATTGGCAGCACTAATGGCACTGATAGGCAGCACTGGCAGCATTTAGTGGCACTGATTGGCAGCACCGATGGGCACTAATTGGCAGCACTGATGGGCACTGGTAGGCTGCAGCAATAGGCAGCAGTGATGGGGACTGATTAGCACTCATAGGTGGCACTGATAGGCAGCACTGATTGGCACTGATAGGCAGCACTGATTGACACTGATAGGTAGCATTGATTGGCACTGATGTGTGGAATTGGTTGGCACTGATTGGCAGCACAGATGTGCACTGATAGGCAGCACTGATGGGCACTGGTGGCATTGGTTGACACTGATAGGTGGCACTGATGGGCACTAATAGACACTGATAGGTGGCATTGGCTGGCACTGATAGGTGGCACTGATAGGTGGCATTGGCTGGCACTGATAGGTGGCACTGATAGGCACTGATGGGCACTGATAGGTGTCACTGATGGACACTGATTGGCAGCACAGATGGGCACTGATAGGCTGCACCAAAAGGCATCAATGATGGGCACTGATAGGTGGCACTGATAGGCGGCACTGATGGGTACTGATAGGCACTGCTAGGTGGCATTGGCTGGCTTTGATATGTGGCACTGATGGGCACTGATAGGCAGCACTGATGGGAAATTATAGGCAGCGCTGATGGGCAATGATTGGCACTGATAGGTGGCACGGATTGGAAGCACTGATTGGCACTGATAGGCAGCACTGATGAGCACTGATTGGCACTGATAGGTGGCATTGGTTGGCACTGATTGGCATCACTGATTAACACTGACAGGTTGCAATGATTGGCACTAACAGGCACCACTGATAGGCAGCACTGATGGGCACTGGTAGGCAGTGCTGATGGGCACTGATAGGTGGCACTGATTGGAATCACTGTTTGGCACTGATAGGCAGCACTGATGGGCACTGATAGGGGGCATTGGTTGGCCCTGATTGGCACTGACTGGTGGCACTGATTGACGCTGACAGGTGGCACTGATTGGCACTGATGGGCAATGACAGGTGGCACCGATAGAGGAGAGGGGAGTATCAAATTGAGCAGTCAGGGAGGCTTGTAAGAGTCGCTCAGGGCGTGACATTGTCATGTAATATAACTGCATGCAGAGACCAGCTGTCAAAATTTGGCAGTGATGTCGGGGGTGGGTGGGTCAGAACAGCTATTAAACACCAGCCAACAGGATAGGGGCTAGGCGGGCAGCTCCGTGTATGTGGCCCCACCCCCTTTTTATCAGCTATCAAACACCAGCCAACGATTGGGCTGCTTAAGAAAGGGGGCAGAGCCACATACACGGAGCGACCCGCCCAGCCCCTATCCCGTTTGGCTGGTGTTTAATAGCTGTTCTGTCCCACCCAACCCCGACATCACCACAGAGTTTTGACAGCTGGTCTCTGCATGCAGTTACATTACATGACAGTGCCACACACTGAGCGACTCTTACAAGCCTCCCTGACTGCTCAATGTGAAAACTGTCTCTTGCAGCCTTTCACAGCAGATCTTGGGAGACAGCAGGCATGCAGCTAAACTATCATGCAGGGGTGATTAGGGTGTGCCCAGGCACACCTGGCACACTCTGTGCACGTGCCTATGTGTATAGTTTTACACTATATACTATACTATACTATATACACTATACTATACACTTTAGGTGGAAACAAGTGGAATACAGGGGACAGAGTGGGCGGAGTCTATAAGGGATGGGGCTTATGAGAAGTGGGAGGGGTCAAAAGGGAAGGGCGTGGTCTGGCGCCACACCATCTTAAAACTTCACCAGCCGCCACACATGTAGTATCCCCATCTTCAGGACAAGAAGTAGAATGTGTTTTGGGTACTTCTAAGCATGTCCATGCTGTGTGTGAGAAATGTTTTTTTACATTTTATTTGTGTAAAGCAATACATTTTCATTTTCTTTCCACATTTTCCAAAAACTTGTGGAACAAAAATGGAGTCTTCAAAAAACTCACTGTGCCTCCTAGAAAATACCTTGGTTTTAAACGTCCTGCTACTCCAGAGTCTCCAAAAATGTGATAGGAAATTAGATGTGTAATTTATGCTCCTAGAGTGCTGGAAGATGCTCCTTGGATTTTGGGCTCTCTATTTGTCTAGGCTGTGAAAAAGTCTTATGTAGGGATGAGCTTCGTGTTTGAATCGAACGCATGTTCGACTCGAATGTTGCCTGTTCGGTCCATCGCCGAATTCCGAACGATATGGGCCGTTCGCGCTAAATTCGAGTGGCGCGTCACGCCCCATAATTCAGTGCATTGCTGGCTGATGATTGGCCAAGCATGCACTATGACCCGCATGCTTGGACAATCACAGCGCCGTCTGTACAGAGAGCCGTAATTGGCCAAAGCCAGGGTGGCTTTGGCCAACTATGGCTCAGGGGGTTTAGTACAAGCCCCACACTACATAAGGCCGCCTGCACGGCGGCCCTGTGTAGTGTGTTCTGGCGTTGAGAGAGAGAGAGATAGAAAGAGAGACAGTGTCATTTAAGTTAGATAGAGTAGGCAGGCGAGTCAGTTAGCTGCACTTACAGTGTATTGTGTATATATATAAATATATATATATATATATATATATATATATATATACATCCTAGGTGTTGTATATATATATACACTGTATTCAGTTTAGCTAGATCCGTTCCTGTTATTCTTTTCCTACTACTGACAGGCAGGCAGTTGTTTTTACAGTATTTACAGCTACCTGAAGAAAATTGCTGGTGTTCTTCTGATCCTATTAGTCCTATTAGCTACAGTATTTACAGTTAGTTTAGTGCGTCCTCTGCACAGTGTGCACCTAAAGCTACCTAAACAAAATTAGTGGTATTCTTCTGATCCTATTAGTACAGAACAGCAGGCAGCTGCAGTATTTACAGTAGTGTAGTGCATCCTCTGCACAGTGTGCACCTAAAGCTACCTCAAAAAAATTAGTGGTGTTCTTCAGATCCTATTAGTACAGTATCACAGGCAGCTGTAGTATTTACAAGTTAGTGTAGTGCGTCCTCTGCACAGTGTGCACCTAAAGCTACCTGAAGAAAATTAGTGGTGTTCTTCTGATCCTATTAGTACAGTACCACAGGCAGCTGTAGTATTTACAATTTAGTGTAGGGCATCCTCTGCACAGTGTGCACCTAAAGCTACCTGAAAAAAATTAGTGGTGTTCTTCTGATCCTATTAGTACAGTACCACAGGCAGCTGTAGTATTTACAAGTTAGTGTAGGGCATCCTCTGCACAGTGTGCACCTAAAGCTACCTGAAGAAATATAGTGGTGTTCTTCTGATCCTAATAGTACAGTACCGCAGGCAACTGCAGTATATACAAGTTAGTGTAGTGCGTCCTCTGCACAGTGTGCACCTAAAGCTACCTGAAGAAAATTAGTGGTGTTCTTCTAATTCTATTAGTACAGTACCGCAGGCAGTTGCAGTATTTACAAGTTAGTTTAGTGCATCCTCTGCACAGTGTGCACCTAAAGCTACCTAAACAAAATTAGCGGTGTTCTTCTGATCCTATTAGTACAGTACCGCAGGCAGCTGCAGTATTTACAAGTTAGTGTAGTGCGTTCTCTGCACAGTGTGCACCTAAAGCTACCTGAAGAAAATTAGTAGTGTTCTTCAGATCCTATTAGTACAGTATCACAGGCAGCTGTAGTATGTACAAGTTAGTGTAGTGCGTCCTCTGCACAGTGTGCACCTAAAGCTACCTGAAAAAAATTAGTGGTGTTCTTCTGATCCTATTAGTACAGTACCACAGGCAGCTGTAGTATTTACAAGTTAGTGTAGGGCATCCTCTGCACAGTGTGCACCTAAAGCTACCTGAAGAAAATTTGTGGTGTTCTTCTGATCCTAATAGTACAGTACCGCAGGCAGCTGCAGTATATACAAGTTAGTGTAGTGCATCCTCTGCACAGTGTGCACCTAAAGCTACCTGAAGAAAATTAGTGGTGTTCTTCTGATCCTATTAGTACAATACCGCAGGCAGCTGCAGTATTTACAAGTTAGTTTAGTGCATCCTCTGCACAGTGTGCACCTAAAGCTACCTAAACAATATTAGTGGTGTTCTTCTGATCCTATTAGTACAGTACCGCAGGCAGCTGCAGTATTTACAAGTTAGTGTAGTGCGTTCTCTGCACAGTGTGCACCTAAAGCTACCTGAAGAAAATTAGTGGTATTCTTCTGATCCTATTTGTACAGTACCAAGGGCAGTTGTAGTATTTACAAGTTAGTGTAGTGCGTCCTCTGCACAATGTGCACCTAAAGCTACCTGAAGAAAATTAGTGGTGTTCTTCTGATCCTATTAGTACAGTACCGCAGGCAGCTGCAGTATTTACAAGTTAGTGTAGTGCGTCCTCTGCACAGTGTGCACCTAAAGCTACCTGAAGAAAATTAGTGGTGTTCTTCTGATCCTATTAGTACAGTACCACGGGCAGCTGTAGTATTTACAAGTTAGTGTAGGCTATCCTCTGCACAGTGTGCACCTAAAGATACCTGAAGAAAATTAGTGGTGTTCTTCTGATCTTAATAGTACAGTACCGCAGGCAGCTGCAGTATATACAAGTAAGTGTAGTGCATCCTCTGCACAGTGTGCACCTAAAGCTACCTGAAGAAAATTAGTGGTGTTCTTCTGATCCTATTAGTACAATACTGCAGGCAGCTGCAGTATTTACAAGTTAGTTTAGTGCATCCTCTGCACAGTGTGCACCTAAAGCTACCTAAACAAAATTAGTGGTGTTCTTCTGATCCTATTAGTACAGTACCGCAGGCAGCTGCAGTATTTACAAGTTAGTTTAGTGCATCCTCTGCACAGTGTGCACCTAAAGCTACCTAAACAAAATTAGCGGTGTTCTTCTGATCCTATTAGTACAGTACCGCAGGCAGCTGCAGTATTTACAAGTTAGTGTAGTGCGTTCTCTGCACAGTGTGCACCTAAAGCTACCTGAAGAAAATTAGTAGTGTTCTTCAGATCCTATTAGTACAGTATCACAGGCAGCTGTAGTATGTACAAGTTAGTGTAGTGCGTCCTCTGCACAGTGTGCACCTAAAGCTACCTGAAAAAAATTAGTGGTGTTCTTCTGATCCTATTAGTACAGTACCACAGGCAGCTGTAGTATTTACAAGTTAGTGTAGGGCATCCTCTGCACAGTGTGCACCTAAAGCTACCTGAAGAAAATTTGTGGTGTTCTTCTGATCCTAATAGTACAGTACCGCAGGCAGCTGCAGTATATACAAGTTAGTGTAGTGCGTCCTCTGCACAGTGTGCACCTAAAGCTACCTGAAGAAAATTAGTGGTGTTCTTCTAATTCTATTAGTACAGTACCGCAGGCAGCTGCAGTATATACAAGTTAGTGTAGTGCATCCTCTGCACACTGTGCACCTAAAGCTACCTGAAGAAAATTAGTGGTGTTCTTCTGATCCTATTAGTACAATACCGCAGGCAGCTGCAGTATTTACAAGTTAGTTTAGTGCATCCTCTGCACAGTGTGCACCTAAAGCTACCTAAACAATATTAGTGGTGTTCTTCTGATCCTATTAGTACAGTACCGCAGGCAGCTGCAGTATTTACAAGTTAGTGTAGTACGTTCTCTGCACAGTGTGCACCTAAAGCTACCTGAAGAAAATTAGTGGTATTCTTCTGATCCTATTTGTACAGTACCAAGGGCAGTTGTAGTATTTACAAGTTAGTGTAGTGCGTCCTCTGCACAATGTGCACCTAAAGCTACCTGAAGAAAATTAGTGGTGTTCTTCTGATCCTATTAGTACAGTACCGCAGGCAGCTGCAGTATTTACAAGTTAGTGTAGTGCGTCCTCTGCACAGTGTGCACCTAAAGCTACCTGAAGAAAATTAGTGGTGTTCTTCTGATCCTATTAGTACAGTACCACAGGCAGCTGTAGTATTTACAAGTTAGTGTAGGCTATCCTCTGCACAGTGTGCACCTAAAGCTACCTGAAGAAAATTAGTGGTGTTCTTCTGATCTTAATAGTACAGTACCGCAGGCAGCTGCAGTATTTACAAGTTAGTTTAGTGCATCCTCTGCACAGTGTGCACCTAAAGCTACCTAAACAAAATTAGTGGTGTACTTCTGATCCTATTAGTACAGTACCGCAGGCAGCTGCAGTATTTACAAGTTAGTGTAGTGCGTTCTCTGCACAGTGTGCACCTAAAGCTACCTGAAGAAAATTAGTGGTGTTCTTCTGATCTTAATAGTACAGTACTGCAGGCAGCTGCAGTATATACAAGTTAGTGTAGTGCATCCTCTGCACATTGTGCACCTAAAGCTACCTGAAGAAAATTAGTGGTGTTCTTCTGATCCTATTAGTACAATACCGCAGGCATCTGCAGTATTTACAAGTTAGTGTAGTGTGTTCTCTGCACAGTGTGCACCTAAAGCTACCTGAAGAAAATTAGTGGTATGCTTCTGATCCTATTTGTACAGTACCAAGGGCAGTTGTAGTATTTACAAGTTAGTGTAGTGCGTCCTCTGCACAATGTGCACCTAAAGCTACCTGAAGAAAATTAGTGGTGTTCTTCTGATCCTGTTAGTACAGTACCGCAGGCAGCTGCAGTATTTACAAGTTAGTGTAGTGCGTCCTCTGCACAGTGTGCACTTAAAGCTACCTGAAGAAAATGAGTGGTGTTCTTCTGATCCTATTAGTACAGTACCGCAGGCAGCTGCAGTATTTACAATTTAGTGTAGTGCGTCCCCTGCACAGTGTGCACCTAAAGATACCTGAAGAAAATTAGTGGTGTTCTTCTGATCCTATTAAAGCCCCAGGCAGGCAGCTACAGTATTTACAGTTAGTGTACTGTGTCCTCCTGCACAGTGTGCACCTAAAGCTACCTGAAGAAAATTAGTGGTGTTCTTCTGATCCTATTAATACCACAGGCAGGCAGCTACAGCATTTACAGTTAGTGTAGCGCGTCCTCTGCAAGTGTGCACCTAAAGCTACCTGGAGACAATTGCTGTTGTTTTGCTCCTATTAATACCACAGGCAGGCAGCTACAGTATTTACAGTTAGTGCACTGTGTCCTCTGAACAGTGTGCACCTAAAGCTACCTGAAGAAAATTAGTGATGTTCTTCTGATCCTATTAATCCCACAGGCAGGCAGCTACAGTATTTACAGTTAGTGTAGTGCATCCTCTGCACAGTGTGCACCTAAAGCTACCTGGAGACAATTGCTGTTGTTCTTCTCCTATTAATACCACAAGCAGGCAGCTACAGTATTTACAGTTAGTGTACTGTGTCCTCTGCACAGTGTGCACCTAAAGCTACCTGAAGAAAATTAGTGGTGTTGTTCTGCTCCTATTAATACCACAGGCAGGCAGCTACAGTATTTACAGTTAGTGTACTGTGTCCTTCTGCACAGTGTGCACCTAAAGCTACCTGAAAAAAATTAGTGGTGTTCTTCTGATCCTATTAATACCACAGGCAGGCAGCTACAGCATTTACAGTTAGTATAGTGCGTCCTCTGAACAGTGTGCACCTAAAGCTACCTGGAGACAATTGCTGTTGTTCTGCTCCTATTAATACCACAGGCAGGCAGCTACAGTATTTACAGTTAGGGCACTGTGTCCTCTGCACAGTGTGCACCTAACGCTACCTGAAGTAAATTAGTGGTGTTGTTCTGCTCCTATTAATACCACAGGCAGGCAGCTACAGTATTTACAGTTAGTTTAGTGCATCCTCTGCACAGTGTGCACCTAAAGCTACCTGGAGACAATTGCTGTTGTTCTGCTCCTATTAATACCACAGGCAGGCAGCTACAGTATTTACAGTTAGTGTACTGTGTCCTCTGCACAGTGTCCAACTAAAGCTACCTGAAGAAAATTAGTGGTGTTCTTCTGATCCTATTAATATCACAGGCAGGCAGCTACAGCATTTACAGTTAGTGTAGTGCGTCCTCTGCACAGTGTGCACCTAAAGCTACCTGGAGACAATTGCTGTTGTTCTGCTCCTATTAATACCACAGTCAGGCAGCTACAGTATTTACAGTTAGTGCCCTGTGTCCTCTGCACAGTGTGCACCTAAAGCCACCTGAAGAATATTAGTGGTGTTCTTCTGATCCTTTTAATACCACAGGAAGGCAGCTACAGCATTTACAGTTAGTATAGTATGTCCACTGAACAGTGTGCACCTAAAGCTACCTGAAGACAAATGCTGTTGTTCTGCTCCTATTAATACCACAGGCAGGCAGCTACGGTATTTACAGTTAGTGCACTGTGTCCTCTGCACAGTGCGCACCTAACGCTACCTGAAGAAAATTAGTGGTGTTCTTCTGATCCTATTAATACCACAGGCAGGCTGCTACAGTATTTACAGTCAGAGTAGTGCATCCTCTGCACAGTGTGCACCTAAAGCTACCTGGAGACAATTGCTGTTGTTCTGCTCCTATTAATACCACAGGCAGGCAGCTACAGTATTTACAGTTAGTGTACTGTGTCCTCTGCACGGTGTACACCTAAAGCTACCTGAAGAAAATTAGTGGTGTTCTTCTGATCCTATTAATACCACAGGCAGGCAGCTACAGCATTCACACTTAGTGTAGTGCATCCTCTGCACAGTGTGCACCTAAAGCTACCTGGAGACAATTGCTGTTGTTCTGCTCCTATTAATACCACAGTCAGGCAGCTACAGTATTTACAGTTAGTGCACTGTGTCCTCTGCACAGTGTGCACCTAAAGCTACCTGAGGAAAATTAGTGGTGTTCTTCTGATCCTATTAATACCACAGGCAGGCAGATACAGTATTTACAGTTAGTTTAGTGCGTCTCCTGCACAGTGTGCACCTAAAGCTACCTAAACAAAATTAGTGGTATTCTTCTGATCCTATTAGTACAGAACCGCAGGCAGCTGCAGTATTTACAGTAGTGTAGTGCATCCTCTGCACAGTGTGCACCTAAAGCTACCTCAAGAAAATTAGTGGTGTTCTTCAGATCCTATTGGTACAGTATCACAGGCAGCTGTAGTATTTACAAGTTAGTGTAGTGCGTCCTCTGCACAGTGTGCACCTAAAGCTTCCTGAAGAAAATTAGTGGTGTTCTTCTGATCCTATTAGTACAGTACCACAGGCAGCTGTAGTATTTACAAGTTAGTGTAGGGCATCCTCTGCACAGTGTGCACCTAAAGCTACCTAAACAAAATTAGTGGTGTTCTCCTGATCCTATTAGTACAGTACCACAGGCAGCTGCAGTATTTACGAGTTAGTGTAGTGCGTTCTCTGCACAGTGTGCACCTAAAGCTACCTGAAAAAAATTTGTGGTATTCTTCTGATCCTATTTGTACAGTACCAAGGGCAGTTGTAGTATTTACAAGTTAGTTTAGTGCGTCCTCTGCACAATGTGCACCTAAAGCTACCTGAAGAAAATTAGTGGTGTTCTTCTGATCCTATTAGTACAGTACCGCAGGCAGCTGCAGTATTTACAAGTTAGTGTAGTGCGTCCTCTGCACAGTGTGCACCTAAAGCTACCTGAAGAAAATTAGTGGTGTTCTTCTGATCCTATTAAAACCCCAGGCAGGCATCTACAGTATTTACAGTTAGTGTACTGTGTCCTCCTGCACAGTGTGCACCTAAAGCTACCTGAAGAAAATTAGTGGTGTTCTTCTGATCCTATTAATACCACAGGCAGGCAGCTACAGTATTTACAGTTAGTGTAGTGCATCCTCTGCACAGTGTGCACCTAAAGCTACCTGGAGACAATTGCTGTTGTTCTGCTCCTATTAATACCACAAGCAGGCAGCTACAGTATTTATAGTTAGTGTACTGTGTCCTCTGCACAGTGTGCACCTAAAGCTACCTGAAGAAAATTAGTGGTGTTGTTCTGCTCCTATTAATACCACAGGCAGGCAGCTACAGTATTTACAGTTAGTGTACTGTGTCCTTCTGCACAGTGTGCACCTAAAGCTACCTGAAGAAAATTAGTGGTGTTCTTCTGATCCTATTAATACCACAGGCAGGCAGCTACAGCATTTACAGTTAGTATAGTGCGTCCTCTGAACAGTGTGCACCTAAAGCTACCTGGAGACAATTGCTGTTGTTCTGCTCCTATTAATACCACAAGCAGGCAGCTACAGTATTTACAGTTAGGGCACTGTGTCCTCTGCACACCTGAAGAAAATTAGTGGTGTTCTTCTGATCCTATTAGTACAGTACCACAGGCAGCTGTAGTATTTACAAATTAGTGTAGTGCGTCCTCTGCACAGTGTGCACCTAAAGCTACCTGAAGAAAAATAGTGGTGTTCTTCTGATCCTATTAGTACAGTACCACAGGCAGCTGTAGTATTTACAAGTTAGTGTAGTGCGTCCTCTGCACAGTGTGCACCTAAAGCTACCTGAAGAAAATTAGTGGTGTTCTTCTGATCCTATTAATACCACAGGCAGGCAGCTACAGTATTTCCAACCCCACTATACCTTCAGTCCGCTCTGAGACCTGCACTGAGAGGAATGAAGGTGTAGAATTAGGTGTGTCACAGCCAAGTACTTGGGGGCAATCTGCTATCGGTACACCAAGGTCAGATTGTACCAGGCAAATTTCCCTGCCCCATCTGCTGCACCGCCGAAAGAAGTTCACTCCCAGCCATCCACATGCCCGGCGGTTGAATGCTAGCTTGGCTAAATTGCTAGCACTTCAACTGCTGCCTTTTCAGTTGGTAGACTCTGCCCTCTTCCGTGAGTTTGTGGAATGTGCGGTACCTCAGTGGCAGGTTCCCAAACGCCACTTTTTCTCACGGAAGGCGATTCCGGCTCTCTACCGGCATGTGGAAGGCAATGTCTTGGCCTCGCTGGACAGGGCGGTCAGCGGTAAGGTACATATTACCACTGACTCATGGTCCAGCAGGCATGGACAGGGACGTTACCTATCTTTCACCGCGCACTTGGTGACTCTTCTGGCAGCCGGGAAGGATGCAGAAAAGGGTGCAGTAATGTTGGAGGTTGTTCCACCACCACACCTCCAAAATTCTACTAGTGGTGATTCTGTCACACATCTCTCCTCCAACCCCTCCTCTTTTTCTTCCTCCATGGCCTCTTCCTTTGCGGATTTGACTTCGGAACCAGCGGTGCTCCACAGGCGTTCAAGGGGCTACGCAAGCACGCAGGCCAAAAGATGCCATGCGGTGCTTGAGCTGGTGTGCTTGGGGGACAGGAGCCACACTGGGACAGAGATTCTGTCAGCTCTGCCGGGGCAGGTTCAGAGGTGGTTGACGCCATGCCAGCTTAAGGCAGGAATGGTGGTTTGTGACAATGGCACCAACCTCCTCTCCGCCCTCCGACTGGGACAACTGACCCATGTGCCCTGTTTGGCTCACATCCTTAACTTGGTGGTGCAGCGGTTCTTGGGCAGGTACCCGGCTTACAGGATGTCCTGAGGCAGGCCAGGAAAGTCTGTCTGCATTTCCACAGGTCATATAATGCCAGTGCTCGGCTGGCTGACCTCCAAAAGGAATTTAACCTGCCCAAGAACCGCCTAATCTTTGACATGCCCACCAGGTGGACCTCAACGTTGGCCATGCTGCAGCGGCTGCACACGCAGCAGAGGGCCATCAATGAGTACTTGTGCGACTATGGCACCAGGACAGGGTCAGGGGAGCTTGTTTTTTTTTCCCCACGCCAGTGGGCCATGATCAGGGGTGCATGCACTGTCCTGTCACCATTTGAGGAGGCCACAAGGATGGTGAGCAGTGACAGTACATGCATCAGTGACACTGTCCCCCTTGTCCACCTGTTGGAGCACACACTGCGTGGAATAATGGACAGGGCAGTTGAGGCAGAACAGAGGCAGGAAGAGGAGGACTTCCTTAGCTCTCAAGGCCCCCTTTATCCAGACAGTGTTCCTGCATGCCCGCTGATCACACAGGAAGAGGACGAGGAGTAGAAGGAGGAAGAGGAGGATTGTGTCAGCATGGAGGTGGAGCCTGGCACTCAGCATCAGCAGCAGTCTTTAAGGGATCATTTGCAGTCCCAAGAAACCCATGGACTTGTACGTGGCTAGGAGGAGGTGGCTGCGGATCATGTCGTCCTTAGTGACCCAGAGGACTCCGGACTGAATGCCTCAGCAAACCTGCGCTGCATGGCCTCCCTGTTCCTGCAAAGCCTGAGGCAGGATCCTCGTGTTCGTGGTATCAAGGAGAGGGATCAATACTGGCTGGCAACCCTTCTTGATCCACATTACAAGGGTAAGGTTGCAGACCTTATCTTGCCGTTGCAGAGGGAGCAGAGGATGAAACATCCTCGGGAGGCCTTGCAGAAAGGTCTGTGCAACACGTTCCCAGAGACTGGGAGGTTACAAACTCCTGTTCCTGGACAACGTGTTGCTGAGGCTTCGGTCAGTCAAAGAAGGAGCGGTGGAGAAGGTGGCCGTCTGACCGATGCGTTCAGACAATTTTTTAGTCCGCAGCCCCAAGGTATGATCTGTTCCAGCAACCATCGCCAGCGTCTGTTTTACATGGTACAGGAATACCTAGGGGCAAGATCTGACTTGGACACCTTTCCCACTGAAAATCCTCTGGGTTACTGGGTCTTGAGGATGGATCACTGGCCAGAGCTTACACAGTATGCAATTGAGCTACTGGCCTGTCCTGCATCCAGCGTTCTTTCGGAACGCACATTCAGTGCTGCTGGAGGTTTTGTAACCGATCACAGGATGTGTCTGTCCACCGACTCGGTCAATCGACTGACCTTCATAAAAATGAATCAGTCTTGGATCACCACCAGCTACCAAGCACCTGATGCTGATGTAACCGAATAATTTTTTTTGAAATGTCAGATCCCTTCAAGACTGTCTATGCTGATGCTGAGTGACTATCCTGTTATGCTGAGTGACTATCCTCTTCCTCCTCAATGATCATGCTGATAGCTTGTAAAAATATTTTTGGTTCTGGGTGCCGCCACCAGTGGCTAAGGCCCAATTTCTCAGCCCCTGTTTAACAGGGGCATGTAATTATATTTTTTGATGCAATATTTTGCAAGGAGGGTTCGTTGCTGCACTCAACTAGAGTATTTGTGAGGGGTTGCAGTGTTGTGGCACCAGCACCAGTGCCTAAGGCCCAATTTTTCAGCCCCTGTTGGCGTGTAATTACAATTCTTGATGCAATATTTTGCAGGAGGGCTCATTCCTGTGCTCCAACTAGGGTATCTGTGAGGGTTGCAGTGTTGTGGCACCAGTGCTTAAGGCCCAATTTTTGGCCCCTGTTCAACAGGGACATGTAATTGCAATTCTTGATTTAATATTTCACAGCAGGGCCCGTTTCTGCGCCCACCAAGAGTAACTGTGAGGACTTACAGTGTTGTGGCACCAGCACCACCACCACCAAAGGCCCAATTTTTCTGCCCCTGTTCAACAGGTGCATGTAATTACAATTCTTGTTCTAATATTTCACAGCAGGGCCCGTTTCTCCGCCCACCAAGAGTAACTGTGAGGACTTACAGTGTTGTGGCACCAGCACCACGACCACCAAAGGCCCAATTTTTCTGCCCCTGTTCAACAGGTGCATGCAATTACAATTCTTAATTGAATATTTCACAGCAGGACCCGTTCCAGCTCCCACCAAGAGTAACTGTGAGGACTTACAGTGTTGTGGCAGCACCACCACCACCAAAGGCCCAATTTTTCTGCCCCTGTTCAACAGGTGCACGTAATTACAATTCTTGATGTAATATTTCACAGCAGGGCCCGTTTCTCTGCCCACCAAGAGTAACTGTGAGGACTTACAGTGTTGTGGCACCACCACCACCAAAGGCCCAATTTTTCTGCCCCTGTTCAACAGGTGCATGTAATTACAATTCTTAATCGAATATTTCACAGCAGGGCCTGTTCCAGCTCCCACCAAGAGTAACTGTGAGGAGTTACAGTGTTGTGGCAACACCACCACCAAAGGCCCAATCTTTCTGCCCCTGTTCAACAGGGACATGTAATTACAATTCTTGATCTAATATTTCACAGCAGGGCCCGTTCCAGCCCCCACCAAGAGTAACTGTGAGGACTTACAGTGTTGTGGCACCAGCACTACCACCAAAGGCCCAATTTTGCTGCCCCTGTTCAACAGGGGCATGTAATTACGATTATTGATCTAATATTTCACAGCAGAGCCTGTTCCTGCGCCCACCAAAAGTAACTGTGAGGGCTTACAGTGTTGTGGCAACACCAACACCTAAGGCCCCAATTTCTGCAGAGTATATAGGGCAGGCCTCTACTTTCAAACATCCAACTTACAAACGACTCCTACTTGCAAACAGAAGGAGACAACAGGAAGTGAGATGAAAGGAAAAGGGAAGAGAGGACGGAAAATTCTCTCCTGTAAGAGTTAATATGGGAAAAACTTTTCTCCTTTCCACTGATGCTTTATCACCAATCCTTATTTCACTAAAAACCCCAAATTGTCAAAAAACATTTGTCATTGGGACAGAAAGTGAGGTAAAAATCTTCTGAAGAGGTGCACAGACAGCAAAACAAATGTCACAGGGGTGATAACCCTTCTCTATGTTTTCACTTTAAAAATGTACCAGTTCAAAATTACAAACAGCTTCTACTTAACAACAAACCTACAGTCCCTGTCTTGTTTGCACCACCTGTATACTGCTGTTCAGAGGGCCTGGGGCCCCACGCCTTTGCTTTTTTTAATTTGGGTGCGGGGTTCCCCTTAATATCCATACAAGACCCAAAGGGTCTGGTAATGGACTGGGGAGGGGGTACCCATGCCGTTTGTCTCACCGATTTTCGATTTTCATCTATGTTGCCGGGACCGGACATTACATTAAAGCCGTAAGCGGTTTTAAATGACTTTTATTACTTTAAAAATGTAATTTTGTGCAGGGACTGTTCTAAGCACGGGAAACACGCGCCACTTTACAGGCATATTATAGACTATATACTATAGACACCCCCCAGGTACGATATTTATGTTTAATGTTTTTATTGAAGTTTCAGAGAAAAACAAAACATCAGACATATATCACTAAAAGTGAGAACAACCGCATTATTGAGAATAGTTACAGCAAATATATATATACATTCAGTTGGAATCTCGGGTGCTGAACCGGTAATGGCTGATGTGTAGTAGGGAGTTCTGTGCGGGATAGGGAGGAAAAAGAAACCGTGTGATCAGGTACGTGTGATCCTAGGGGATGACAAAAGAGGTCTCGCTCCACCTGTCCACCCCTAATGGGAACATGCTGTGGACAGGAGTGGTCTCTTCCTGTCTTACCCAGGAAAGTAAGGTTAAGTGAAGGAGCTTGACCTCAGGGGTAGGGATGTAAAAGGCACAAGAGGTCCCATACTACATGAACGGTCAACATAAGTTTGTGTCTTGCATAAATTGTGAGCAGACACGAGTGAGGGTTCAACCTGATCTGAACTTAAACATCAGGAGGTCCAACGTAAGATGTCTCAGAGATATCAAGCAGGTACGATATTTAAAGGAATATTTCACTTGTTTTTTTTCACTTTAAACATCATTAAAATTACTGCTCCCGAAAAAACGGCCGTTTTTAAAACTTTTTTTTGCATTGATACATGTCCCCTGGGGCAGGACCCGGTTTCCCAAACCCTTTTTAGGACAATACCATGCAAATTAGCCTTTAAAATTCGGACTTTTGATTTTGAACGTTCGAGTCCCATAGACTTCAATGGGGTTGTAACATTCGTGCGAATTTTTGGTCCATTCGCAGGTTCTGGTGCGAACCGAACAGGGGGGTGTTCGGCTCATCCCTAGTCTTATGCCCTGTACACACGATCGGACATTGATTGGACATTCCGACAACAAAATCCATCAGATTTTTTCCGAGGGATTTTGGGCCAAACTTGTCTTGCATACACACGGTCGCACAAAGTTGTCGGAAAATCCGATCGTTCTGAACGCGGTGAGGTAAAACATGTACGTTGGGAATATAAAAGGGGCAGTAGCCAATAGCTTTTGTCTCTTAATTTATTCTGAGCATGCGTGGCACTTTGTGTGTGGGATTTGTGTACACACGATCAGAATTTAAACGATCGGATTTTGTTGTCGTAAAATTTTATATCCTGCTCTCAAACTTTGTGTGTCGGAAATTCCGACGGAAAGTCAGATGGAGCCCACACATAGTTACATAGTTACATAGTTACATAGTAGGTGAGGTTGAAAAAAGACACACGTCCATCAAGTCCAACACTCGGTCGGAATTTCCAACAACCAGCTCCGATCGCACATTTTACATTTGAAAGTCCGACCATGTGTGCAGGGCATTAGACACCTAGAATCGCCATATTCGGAATCGGAAATATCTTATTAATTGACAACTTTGTGTAAAAAAAAATTTTTTATTTTCTTACCTCTATTTTCCAAAAACTTGTGGCAAAAAATGACACTTTGAAAAGACTCACTGGGGGTCATTTACTATAGCGCTGCAGTGCTAATTAGCGCTAATTGCCGCGAATTAGAGCTATTAGCGCTAAAACGGTATTCACTATAGCGCTGGTAAAAAATACACCCAAAATTGAATTTACTATAGATCCCTGAAAACAAATAACACCCAAACACTTATGCCCCGTACACATGGTCGGACTTTGTTCGGACATTCCGACAACAAAATCCTAGGATTTTTTCAGACGGATGTTGGCTCAAACTTGTTTTGCGCACACACGGTCGCACAAAGTTGTCAGAATTTCTGATCGCCAAGAACGCGGTGACGTCAAGCACGTCCGACGAGGCTAGAAAAGGCCAGTTCAGAACCAAGCGTGGCACCCTTTGGGCTCCTTTTGCTAATCTCGTGTTAGTAAAAGTTTGGTGAGAAACGATTCGCGCTTTTTCAGACTCGTGGCTTTCAGATCGTTTTCTGCCGTTCAGTTTGTGCTTGTGGGTTTGTATCTACTCTTCAGTGCATGCAAGCAAGTTCCTCGTGACTTTAAGTAGTCATTGTGTTCTTGTTCGTTCGTTACTGTTTTTCAGGTCGCTCTTCACAGGCCTTGCTGTTCTTCAGTGCGTTCTGTTACTTCGTTCTGAGCAGCCGACCGTTTTCTAGCCATGTTTCGTATACGTACTCCTCGTAGAGTTTGTGCTGTGCGGTGGCTTGGTGTTGGGGTCCTGACCTTGACACAAGTCCAGTCCATGAACAGGGTGGGGAGGAGTTCATGGACCAAGAATTGGTTGCTTCAGGGTGACCAGTTCTCTCATATGCCTTTGCTCTGTGAGATCCGTGAGAATAATCCTGATGATTTCAGGAACTTTCTCAGGATGACGGACCCAGTATTTCACCGTCTGCTGGCTTCGCTGACCCCCTATATCAGCAGGCAGGATACCTGCATGAGGCAAGCCATCACTCCGGAGCAGAGGCTCGTCGCTACCCTGCGGTACTTGGCGACAGGGAGAAGCCTGCAGGACCTCAAGTTCTCGACAGTCATCTCCCCCCAGGCTCTGGGGATTATTATCCCAGAGACCTGTTCTGCCATCATACAGGTCCTGCAGAAGGAGTATATGAAGGTAAGATTTTTATCCTTTAATATAACATTTTATTGTATTTAATGTTTGCTAATATCTTGTATTTCTTTCCTCATTCCCTAATTACCATGATTGTAATATGCTGTGAATGTCCCCTTTGTTCTCATGCATGCCGGTTTTTTAGGTATTTATTTTTTAAGAGTCCTTCATACATATCTGCCTTCAATAACCTCCCCAACATGCTCTCCTGCCCCTATATTCACCTCATGTAGTGACTTAACAATGTATTTTATCAGCTCCATAGTAGTGCTTTACCCCAAACATCCCCTAAAATGTTTAGAAATTTGATTTGTGCTTTAAATCCAGGCAGAGTGCCAGAGGCTTTTTTTTGTAGTGTCCCCAAATCATTTTTCTAAACCCTCCCTCCCCCCAACTGCTAATTCAGCTGATCCCAATTCTCTATCTATCCTCAATCATCTATCTGCTGACTTTGCAAAACCCATACACACTATACCCATCTCTTTACTGGTCAGATTTATGGATGAATTCCCCAAAGCATGTAGTGCAAGGGCCTGCCTGTATACTTTCCAATGGTACTGTTTAAAGTTTTTGTATTCTATTATTATCTTGATAGGTAATATCAGAATGTCCAAATGTCCTTAAATGTGTACAGTGTGTATTTATATCTTTGTATTATGACACTTCTTACCTGTCCAGTGGGCTGCCAATAGTGTAACTAAGGAGGGGCTGTTACAAGTAATACCCTGTATTTAGGCATTCATCTCTCAATGAAGTGAAGAGGGTTACCTGTCCACGATCCCCCCCCCCTATAATGTTAGAAATGGCCCATGAGAGGGGGGGGTTGAATATGATAGGTGTACCTTATACTTTGGTGTTAATTTCCCCTTAATAAATGCTATCTGGAGGTTGGCCAAGAATGTTTGTGCCTAATCTGCTTGCCATGTTTATGTGCAAAAATAGTAAATTATTTTTGTTTTCCTCAACAGTTTCCTTCCACGCCACAGGAATGGCAGACTGTGGCCTCCCACTTTGCCCAGCGGTGGGACTTTCCTAACTGCGGAGGGGCAATTGATGGGAAACACGTCCACATCGTCCCACCACCCAACTCGGGGTCGTACTATTTCAACTATAAGGGGTTCAATAGTATTGTGATGTTGGCGGTGGTGTCGGCTAATTACGACTTCTTGTATGTGGACGTGAGGAAGAATGGCCGGATGTCCGATGGTGGAGTCATCACCCAGACGGAGTTCTACAGGCATCTCCAGAATGGCAGCTTGGACTTGCCACCTCTAGAGGACAATGTGGAAGGACTCCCATTCGTCTTCATTGCCGATGAACCATTTGCGCTGGGGGACCACCTTATGCGGCCATTCCCGATGAGGACCCTCACCCCGGAACAGAGGGTTTTTAATTACCGGCTGGCCAGAGCCAGAAGAGAGGTGGAGAACACATTTGGAATCCTGGCCAGCCGGTTCCGCCTTTTTTTGACACCCATCCATATGGCGGAGTATAAACTTAATCATCTAATCCTGGCGTGTTGTGTTCTCCATAACTTTTTACGCCAACATTCTGCCAACTATGCTGGCTCAGTTGGGCCTGAGGCCGGAAATCTACATGATACAACCCTGACGGCGCTTGAAAGTGGCCGTCCTGGCTTGCCCTCCCTGAGTGCCCGTGATGTCCGGTTAAGATACCTTGAGTTCTTTGCGGGTAGGGGGGCCATCAATATGTCAGACAATTTGTGAAGCATTTATCAAATAAAAAAACAAATTTAATCTTTGGTGACATTTACTGCTTGTGTTTGTTTTAGCTGACCCTGACAGCAATGTGTGGAGTCCTGAAAATGGCGTGATTGTGTAACCTTATACAAAGCACTGTTGGCTGTTATTTACTAAAGGCGTATACACTTTTTATACTACAAGTGCTCTTGAAACTGCACTGAAAATGCTCTTGTAGTGCAAAGAGGATTTGCCCTTAGGAAATAACCACCATTTTCTCAGAAAACAGCAATTACATCACCACAAAAGTGTTGTAGCGTTGAGACAATAATCCACACATTCTTGATTAACAAACTTTTTATACCTGCACAATCACATGTGCATTTAGAAACGGTTTTTAAAACAAACCAACATGTTTGTTGTATAACAATTTTTGGGGTGGCATTATCAAAAATAGAAATGTCCATTTACGATAAAACAGGCCTGTGTAAAACCAACAAGAAACACAACCATCTTGAACTTACAAAGTTCACATATGGTAAAACTTGAAGGCAATATCAGACATGAGTATTTATGAACTGTGTTTGATATTGCGTTCAGATGGGGTGAAGTCACCCTTGAAAAGCCAAATTTGGACGATGCACACCAATTTACGAATGTCAACATGTGCTAGCTGCCATCACGGGGGATCAAGGGCCGTGTTTTGTGGGAGCAACCCCTTCCTCACCGCTACTTTATTATTGAGGAAGGAGTTGCACCCCCAAAACATGTCCATTGATCTCCCGTGATGGCAGATAGCACATGTTGGCACACTGTGTGCATCCTCCAAATTTGGCATTTCGAAACATCGCTAAAAAATGTAAAAGATTGTACCACACAAAAAAAAGAGATTTTGTGGGGTTTTAAATTCGCCCCAAAACATCAATGATGTTATTATTTTTTTGAATCACATCATTTAATTTTTTCTTGATGTTTTCCAATTCTAAATTACACCCCATTATCTCCTCGATCAGGATCTGGGCACTTTCTGATGTGAAAGGATCTCGATCCATAACCTCACGATCACCTAAAAAGAGAGAAACCAAACAAAAACAGGTATCAAAAATCTGCCAGCATCCATCTCTTACCTGAGCCTGTGGTCGCAGACACTCACCTGTTGTGGTGCCTATTTCCACCACATCTTCTTCTTCCTCCTGCTCCACTTGTGTTGGGGGTATTTCCCCTTCTTCCAGAGGTGGGGGGTCTGTGGTCTCCTCGGATGAGGGGTGTCCTCTGAGTCTTTTCTCCCCTATGTAAAACAAAAATGGTATAATTAGCACACAGATATTTGATGGCAGAACTATAAATAGGAAGCATTGCTTGGAAGTGGGGTACAATTGTCAATTTTAGCAGAGTTCCAAGATGTCGCTTTTTTAGTGTCCTTTGTCAACCTGCAATACTTTACCTGTTTTGTACAAGCTTCACAGATGGAGACCCCCCTATAGTATACACTGGAGCACCTGTGTGGGCTCCCGAATAAAAATGGTGTTCTTGTGTCCCACACTTGTGCTCCAGTGTCCAGATGTGAAAACAGCTGCTGAGTGTCCTCTCCTTACACAGAATCTAGTTTGCATTTCATTCTAGTAACAAAGCCATCTACACAACCAAATATTTTGCATCCAAGTAGGCCCTAAAAAATGTAGGAAAATGCATATGGCCTAAACAATGGTGTTTTAGAGGCCGAAAAAAAAATGTTTGATACGAACGAATAATGGGCCCATGAACATTAAAATTGACATTTTAAACTGTACAACAATTAAGAAAAGCATATGGAGCAGCACGAACGTAATAAAGACAAAAAGAATAGGAACACAGCACAACTACTTACTTTTTTGCAGCACTCTCCGGATCTTTCGGTACTACCCCTCTCTCTTAATTTCAGGTCCGACCACCGCTTCCTGAGCTGATCTTTCGATCGTCGTACCCCGAAATTCCTGTGCAGACTTTTGACCACTTTCGCAATGATCTTGGCCTTTCTGATATTGGGGTTGGGGTAAGGCCCATACTTCCCGTCATAGTCGGCCTTCTTCAGGATGTCGACCATCTCCAACATCTCCCCAAAGGACATATTTGTGGCCTTAAATCTTTTCCTTCTGGATCTGGACATGTCCTGATCCGGGCTTTCCTCCTCCTCGTTCCTGTAATTAGCACGCACCTGCTGTGACTCTGCCATGTGCTCTTCACCCACTGCGCCGAACGAAAAGGGGCGGGGAATAGACTAGAAAGAACGTCAGGGGCGGGCGGAGTTACACGCATGCGCAGTGTGTATAAAGCGTAACACACGTGCGTATTACGTACGATCTGTGAGCGGAGGAAGGAGCATTGGACGCGCCGATCGTAAGAACGAAGGTAAGAGACATACTTGTGCCTATACTGCTTCTACATTGAGGCCTATATTGTAACAAGATTAGGAGAGTTTGGTCTGACATTAGGCTTTGTCTTGTGTTGTGTCTTGCAGTGAACATGGATATCTTATTACAAGATAATGACTTCATGTCAATATTCATTGACATGTTCAGGGAGCTGCTCTGTCTGTGGGAGATCAACCACCCACATTACAGGAACCAAACAAAGAGGAAGGCAGCGCTGGATCAATTGTTGGAAATTGTGAAGCAGGTGATCCCCACGGCAGACATCACATATTTGAAGATCCTAATTGGTGGCCTGAGGAGCACATATGTAAGGGAGTGCCAGAAAGTCCAGGATTCGCAGAGATCCGGAGCAGCAGATGACATCTATGTCCCCAAGATGTGGTACTATGACAGGCTGCATTTTCTGGCAGGTCAGACTGAACCCAGGTCATCACTCTCCAGTCTTTCTTCCACGCTTCCTTCTCCTCCAGCTGAGGCTTCTGACGCCCAACCTGGGCCTTCCAGGCAACAACATGTGGAGGAGCCCAGCTTGAGCCAGGTATAGCATTCCTCTAAATAGTTCTGCTTGTCCAATCAATGATGTTAACTAGATGTTAGTTTGGAGTACTAATTTATGATTGTGATTGATGAAGCAAAAACTAAAACCATGTCCCTTTTTCATACACAGGGAAGTCTCAGCCAGGAGGTGGCCGGGCCGAGCCGGCTGCCTGATATGCTGGTCCCTCCCCAACACCTGGAAAGAGAAAGTGGCAGGAGGAGGAGTGCCCTAGAGGAGGCTGCCATAGGCCTCTTTTGGAGGGCTACAGAGGCCCTGGGAGCACCACACACCGTGGAAGATGACTTCGCTGCCATCATTGCCTCTAAAATGCAGAGGATGGAGGAGGGACAACAACTCATGTGTGAGTCGCTCATATTGGAGGCTCTTAATAAAGGTATGAGGGCCCAAATTACATCTGAGACACACCTTTGCGAACTCACACATGGTCCTCCTCCTCCTCCTGCAGGTCCTCCTCCTCCTCCTCCTCCAGGTCCTCCCAGTCCTCCTCCAAGTCCTACTCCTCCTCCTGCCACATCTCCAACAGCACAGCCACAGCCCGGAATGAAGCGTGGAAGGAAGACCTGAAAGTGAGGACCCTGGATCCAGTCTGGTCGGCCAAAAGATGCAGCCTCTTTTGGTACCACAGCCTGGGGACACAGATGTCATCTGCTGCTTTCCGGATCTCTGCGACTTCTGGACCAGACTGGCCTCCCTTACATATGGACTCCTAAGGCCACAAATTTTGATGTTCAACAATTGATGTCTGCCCTGGGGGTCCCAGGCTTCGCTAATTTCTCCTGTTGATCCAGCGTTGCCTCCCTCTTTGTTTGGTTCTGAGCCCTTAATGATTTTTGTTTTGAATTATACTTGCCTATGTGTGTTTTACTTCAAAAAGGACAGTTGGTTTGTGGGGATTCAGGTACATTTTAAAAATACAATGTGAAATTAACAAGGGACACCAACAACAAACAATCTCCTTGAGATTAAATAATAAAAGATATCAATGGTGTTGTGGTAACTTGACACACAAAACACACACAAAAATAGTCTGGAGTAAAACTAAAAATAACATTAAACAAAGATCAGCCTTGGAAAAAATACAAACATAAAATCTAAACGAAAAATGGCTTTAAATCAAAAAAAAAAAATAAAACAAACAAAAAAAAAAAATTATGTCAGATGTGACAAATAACAATATATTCAGGGAATCCCAAGAAAAAAACAAAAAAATAAGTTTGTGAGAAGTGTGTGTGAATATGAGCAGCAAAACTACTTACCATATTTATCGGCGTATAACACGCATTTTTTCCCCTTAAAATCAGGGGAAAGTCGTGGGTGCGTGTTATACGCCGATCCCCGCTATCGCTATGTGAATGTCGGCGATCGCCGCCGACATTTACATAGCGAGTAGTTTCAAATATGGCACCGCGGACTTCGGAAGGACTCGGCGGTGCTGAACGAGCGCCGCCGAAATCACAGAGCCGAGATACACATAGTCGGGTGTATTCAGCTCTTTCCGGCGCCGCTCACTGTCACGCCCAGTCCCACCATTGGACCTGTGTTATGTCCATCATAGGGCGGGACTGGGCGGGACTGTGAGCGGCGCCGGAAAGAGCCGAGAACCCTCGGCTATGTGTATCTCAGCGGCGTTCGTTCACTTCCGCCGGCGCCGAGTCTCTCCGAACTCCGCGGCGCCATATTTAAAACTACTTCTATGTGTATGGCGGCGGCGGCAGCGGCAGGAGGCATGGACACTAGGCTGCACTGGGGACAAGGCTGCAGGGACAAGGCTGCACTGGGGACAAGGCTGCATTGATAAGGCTGCACTGGGGACAAGGCTGCATTGATAAGGCTGCACTGGGGACAAGGCTGCATTGATAAGGCTGCACTGGGGACAAGGCTGCATTAATAAGGCTGCACTGGGGACAAGGCTGCACTGACAAGGCTGCACTGGGCACAAGGCTGCATTGACAAGGCTGCACTGGGGCAAAGCTGCACTGACAAGGCTGCACTGGGGCAAAGCTGCACTGACAAGGCTGCACTGACACTGAAAAGGCTGCAATGACACTGAAAAGGCTGCAGATGAACACTGATGAGGCTGCATTGATGGGCATTTTAATGTAAGTTTCTTTTCCTTAAACTTCCCTCCTAAAAGTTTTTTTCCTTAAAATTCTCTCCTAAACTTGGGGTGCGTGTTATACGCCGGCGCGTGTTATACGCCGATAAATACGGTAATTCTTGTCACATTATAAAGAAGAAGAGAGTGCACTGTATTAAACCATTTTTAACATTGCAGCGTGACGAAAGTGCTGTATTCATTGCGAATGCTAATTTTACCTGACCGAGCTGTTCCGTGTCGAAATTTCTTCTGAGCATGCATGGCACTTTGTGCGTCGGAACAGGCCACACACGGTCGGAATTGACGCAATCGGATTTTGTTGTCGGAAAATTTTATCTCCTGCTCTCCAACTTTGTGTGTCAGAAAATCCGATGGAAAATGTCCGATGGTGCCCACACACGGTCGGAATTTCCGACAACACGCTCCGATCTGACATTTTCCATTGGAAAATCCGAACGTGCTTACGGGCATTACTCCTAAAACCTGGAGTAGTGCATATGGAAATAATGTTTAGAGCATGATATAATTGCCTAAATGGTACTGAAATATGCAGTATATTGTTTAAAGATAATCTGCTTTTAAACTTTGTGAAAAAATTATTTCTACACTGAAATATCTTTAAAAGTCTGAGAAGAGATAAATTCCCCGTCTCTGTAAAACTAGGTGCCAGCAGAACTGAGCAAGCTCAGACCTGCAAACTACTCTCTTTTTAACTCCCCTGGCTTTTTTACAGGGCGCTATAGTAAATAACAAAATTAGCGCTGGGCTAATATGCGTTTTTGAGAGTGAAAATTGGCGCTATACAGTCCAATGCAAGTTTCAGCCATTGATTCTAATGGTGCAATTGTAACTTCCGCAAATAAATACTTTTAATGTTGAGATGAAATGTATGGTTTCTTTCTCTGAAATACATTTTCCTTGCAACAACAATGTTGCTTCTACTTCACTATTTTGTTTTTAAGAATGCTATAATGTGGAATGTTTTGATAAAATATATTTTTCCCTGTCACTTTCACTTGTTACTCTCCATCTCACGAAAATCTTTACCCAAACTCACACAGGTGTCTTTACAAACCACAAACAATACCATTGCTGATGCAAATTTTAAATGAGTCACAAGTGTGTGTGTTTCTTATTATTTAGAAATAATCATAATTTGAGCCCAAAAAATTTGATATGTGTACCAACGAGATTGAATTGATTGCATTGCCCTCAAGTGGCAATCAAACGCCTGGATATAACTGTGCCACATCCTATGTAATCTATAAATGCTGAATAAAGGAATGATGGACTTTATAGGCATGTATAAAAATATACAATTTTTAATAATTCACATAAAATACATACATATACAACACAAAATATTTGTAATAAAGCAATATGGGACACAACGGTTTCATCCTACAGGTAACACTTAGTTAATACTTCCTGTGTGGCAATATTAAGAAAATGCCCACACTGAGATGTAGCGTCCCTCTTGGTAGTTCTCACAGTCCTCATAGATTAAAAAGAATTGCTCGCTCTACATGTTTCGTGCCCTGAAATGTCATTTCTTTCCACATGTGGCATCTCTGTGGCTTAGAGATTTGAACTTCTGCTTCGCATCTCTGAGGGTCTGGGTTTGAATCCCAAACGTGCCGCTTCATGTAGAGAAGTTATCTCATCTCCCTATGTTGTTAAACATAAATCCTGACACAGCTCTTAACACGATGTCTAAATGTAGTATTTATGTGTTGGCGGGTTCCACCACCGTTGTAAATCTTGTCAGATACACTACCTAGCCAAAAGTTTTGGGGCGCCTGCCTTTACACACACATGAACTTTAATGGCAGCCCACCCTGCTTCTGGGAAGGCTGTCCACAAGGTTTAGTGTGTCTATGGGAATGTTTAACCATTCCTCCAGAAGCGCATTTGTGAGGCCAGGCACTGATGTTGGATGAGAAGGCCTGACTCGCAGTCTCTGCTCTAGTTCATCTAAAAGTTGTTCTATCCGGTTGAGGTCAGGACTCTGTGCAGGCCAGTCATGTTCCTCCACCCCAAACTCACTTATCCATGTCTTTATGTGCAGTCATGTTGGAACAGGAAGGGGCTATCCCCAAACTGTTCCCACAAAGTTGGGAGCATGAAATTGTCCAAAATGTCTTGATATGCTGATGCCTTAAGAGGTTCCTTCACTGGAACTAAGAGGCCAAGCCCAGCCCCTGAAAAACAACCCCACATCATAGTCCCCCTTCCACCAAATGATTTGCACCAGTGCACAAAGCAAGGTCCATAAAGACACGGAGGAGCGAGTTTGGGGTGGAGGAACTTGACTGGCCTGCACACAGTCCCGGCCTGAACACAACAGAACACCTTGGAGATGAATTTGAGCGGAGACTGTAAGCCAGGCCTTCTCGTCCAACATCAGTGCCTGATTTCACAAATGCACTTCTGGAAGAATGGTCAGAAGAATTGTGGACAGCCTTCCAAGAACAGTTGAAGCTGTTATAGCTGCAAAGAGTGGGCCAGATCAATTTTGAACCCTACGGACTAATGCCTCGTACACACGATCGGATTGTTGGCCAACAAAACCGTGGAATTTTGTCTGAAGGGCGTTGGCCCTAACTTGTCTTGCATACACATGGCCACACAATTGTTGGCCAACAATTACGAATGTAGTGACGTACTAGACATACTATGTGGTTTTTTAGCTCTTTAGCGCCACCCTGTGGGCTCTTCTGCTAATTTTGTGTTAGTAGTAGTTTGGTGAGTGTTGATTTGAGCTTTTCAATTTGCACTTTTCATTTTGCGCTTTTCATTTTGCGCTTTTCAGTTTGCACTTTTCAGTTTGTTTCTGAATGGGTGTTTGTCACCCAGCCATGTTGCGGAATTGGAGGAGATAACATGTTATTTATTATTGGCCTTAGAGTTATTGTGTGACAGACCTAGCCGGGACAGAGGCTTTTGGAGGGGACTGAATGCCAGCCTCTTGCCTACCGATTATGGGCCCTGGCATTTGGGGGAACGGTGCTCGTTGTGAGCTGTATGCCTGGGGACCCTAGATGTTGTGTTACTTTAGATTCAGGTCCATGTCCCCCAAAACACACAGACTCTGGGGACCCTGAATATGCCATTGTGACGGGAGTCACTAATAGGGGGACAAGGTGAATGAGAACCCCACTATGATCTGTGCTAGTCAGACTCAATGTTGTATATATGTATATATAATGTGTGCTGTATCCTTATGTTGTGTACTATTTGCTGTGATGGTTGGGGTGTGACTGTATTCTATTGTCTATTGTGGCTGTCTGCCTCAACTATTATGGATGTCTAAGTGTCTTGCTGTGAGGAAAGAGGGAGGGGGATTCCTCCAGCAGCCCCCGTTACCTGTTTACTGATGAGAAGTTAAACACACCTGACCTGTGTGTCCATTGTCATTGGACAGTTTAACCCCCCCTTTTTTCCAAGGGTGGGGGAAGTGTTTTGAAGTGGGATCTGTATAACATGTGTTTGAATAAAGACTCATTCCTGCTTGAATTTCAAGACAGAGCCTTGTCTCGTATTTGGGGGAGAAATATTTGTACGGGTTCCTTGTTCAGCTGATTGAAGTGCTCGATAGCTGCCTTTGTATTTCGGTATTGAATGTTCTAAACGACTTTAACCCCTTTCATACTCGGGGTGTCGTTACATATTGCTTTGACATTCATTTTTTAGTTTAATAATGATTTGATTTGGTATATTTTCTATATTTTTGGATGCATAGAATGCACTTTTTGGTTAAGTTCTATTGGCAGATAGCATGTCTAATTTTATTTGTTTTCTTTTTTTAATGCACAATAAAAACATTGTGGCGAATAATACTTGGCTATGTGTTTTACTTCAAATGATAGTTTGGGAGTAGGCAGTTACATTTTAAAAAATACAATGTAAAATTGACAAGGGACACCAACATAGTTGTATCTTTGATCTTAAAAACTATGGGATAATGGTGTTGTGGTAACTTGCCCAAATAAAAAAAAAACAAAGCATAAAAATATTATTCTTGATATCACTAGAAAAAAAAAGCTTTTGAAAATTAGTTTGCAATAACTCCATCAGTATCACCAGCAAAGCAGCTTCATTATTATCCCATTAAAGAAGAAGAGAATTGTGCGCTGCATTTGGAGATTTCATAATTTGCCATGTCACGAATGTTAATTCTCCATTACGAACGCTTGTGTACACACACTCGGAAAATCCGACAACACACATTTGTCTGCGGAAAATTTGCTAGCCAACATTTGTTGGCAGAAAGTCCGACAGTAATTGTCCGATAGAGCATACACATGGTCGGATTTACGGACAACAGCCTGTCATCGAAAATTTCCCGTTGGAAAGTCCGATTGTGTGGCTTTAGATTGGGTTGCCATTTCAGGTTATGTGCATATAAAGGCATGTGTCCCAATACTTAGGACAATATATTGTATATTGCTTGTGACACTGAGCATGGCTATGGACTTAGGGCCGGTTCACAACACAGAGATGCAGACCACATGTGTGAGGCTGCCCACTGTCTAAGTGGGAAGCAATTCCATCTAGCAGCACTGGGGTTGCTAGTTCAATTCCCCAACATGCTAATGCTTGTGCTGAAGTTTACATGTTCTCCCTGTGTGGGTTTCTCACCACAATCCAAAGACATGCTGGCATTTTATTTGTCTCCTGTCAAAATAGTCTCTAATGTAAGAAAGTTAGTTTTGGACTTTAGATTGGAAGCTCATTGCAGCCAGGGACTGATGTTAAGGTTTGTTAGCACTAATCATGCCCAGGGACTTGGACATTTAAAATTGTAGGGTTTACACTGCACAGGTACATATGCTTAGATAACTGTTGCTTTGTTTATGTGCATGCAAATGGACTTCGATCTTTGGTCTGTAGTTGGAGATTTGATGCACATAACCAAGGGCTAACTGAGTTGCAAATAGTATTGTCAGGTCACCTGTATCCAGGTGACAGATGCACCCTGTTGGGGTCAGGAGTGCACCGCTATGATAGTGGACCCTAAGGCTGACTGCTGCAGATGGAACTCGGGGTGGATCAGGAAGGCAGGTCCCCTGGAGCACCAACACGGATCCCACAGTGAGTTAGAGCATAGATTCCCCAGGGCGCGGAGTCTAAGAGCCAGTTGGTGTTCACCAGAGCCTCTAGTGGTGAGGATGGACTGGGCTGTAACTGGCTCCAGGTCGCGGCCCCCAGGGTCTCCCAGCTCACGCTCACGGTAGGCTACAGGAGGATGGAGAGGAAACAGCAGCCCAGGACAGCAAGGAATAGTAAGGAGGTAGCCAAATGTGGGGGCGACTAGCAGCCAAGGATAACAGAGAACACGCCAAAAGTCAGGGTCACAGGCAAACAGGGATAGTCGAGAATGCGCCAAAGGTCAGGGTCACAAGCAGACAGGAATAGTCGGGAACGCGCCAAGATCGATAACAGAGACAGAGACAAACTTAGAGCACATGGCAAACAGGAAGCCAAACACACAATATTGCACAGGAAGGCAGGCTTGGAGAATACGGTGTTAAATAGTGGTTCCTGTTGAGGCTAGGGTGGAGCCACACAGAGGGAAGATTACTTAAGCATGCAGGTGTGAGAGTAGAAGCCTCAAGGCTGATACACAGACCAGGTAAGAGACAGACAGGTCACGAATGTATTACTGCAAGGTCATGACAAGTATTATGTGTTCCTGCTCATCAGGTGCAATCACTTTAGACATACATGAAGAGACAGATTGAAAGATACTGGTGGGCGTTAACTTCTATTGGGCGTTTGTCAATGTGCTAACAAAACAATCTATCTTATCTAAAGGATTACAGTAGGGGGGGTTAGTTTGGCCTGATAATAGGCCATTTTTTTTGCTGTGATTTGTGGGGGAGAAGGAATGATATTGTGCATAATGACAAATGCCCAACTAGGGCTGTTTGTTTGCTAAAATTCTTGTGCATTTTTTCCATCAAAAGTGGGTTTATGTGGCCATGCTGTCAATGTTGTGTGTGTATTGTTCCTGTTTGAGCATGCATTCATGGTTTGGGAGCATCTGCTGATCTTCTACTCTTTGATCTCATTGCTTAATCATGTACACCGAAATGCAGCTTCCAGCAGAACATAGTCACCAATGTATGTGTGTGGATTGTGAGTCGGTGGTGGGTGTTATAGTTTGAATATGTGCCTTTTTTAATATTATGTTGGAATGCTTTGTAAGAATAATGACTGTTAAGTATGTTTCTATAATCTTGCAAATAAAAATGTGATGTGAGTTGGTGGGTGAGTAGTTGTACTATAAAATGTGTTGCCCGTTATACACTGAAAGTAAAGCTGTGTCCACGCTAAGGTTTAGACAAATTTTAGATTGCAAGCTCCTATGAGCAGGGCCCTTAAGATCCAATTGCTAATGCTTGTGCTGAAGTTTACATGTTCTCCCTGTGTGGGTTTCTCACCACAATCCAAAGACATGCTGGCATTTTATTTGTCTCCTGTCAAAATAGTCTCTAATGTAAGAAAGTTAGTTTTGGACTTTAGATTGGAAGCTCATTGCAGCCAGGGACTGATGTTAAGGTTTGTTAGCACTAATCATGCCCAGGGACTTGGACATTTAAAATTGTAGGGTTTACACTGCACAGGTACATATGCTTAGATAACTGTTGCTTTGTTTATGTGCATGCAAATGGACTTCGATCTTTGGTCTGTAGTTGGAGATTTGATGCACATAACCAAGGGCTAACTGAGTTGCAAATAGTATTGTCAGGTCACCTGTATCCAGGTGACAGATGCACCCTGTTGGGGTCAGGAGTGCACCGCTATGATAGTGGACCCTAAGGCTGACTGCTGCAGATGGAACTCGGGGTGGATCAGGAAGGTAGGTCCCCTGGAGCACCAACACGGATCCCACAGTGAGTTAGAGCATAGATTCCCCAGGGCGCGGAGTCTAAGAGCCAGTTGGTGTTCACCAGAGCCTCTAGTGGTGATGATGGACTGGGCTGCAACTGGCTCCAGGTCGCGGCCCCCAGGGTCTCCCAGCTCATGCTCACGGTAGGCTACAGGAGGATGGAGAGGAAACAGCAGCCCAGGACAGCAAGGAATAGTAAGGAGGTAGCCAAATGTGGGGGCGACTAGCAGCCAAGGATAACAGAGAACACGCCAAAAGTCAGGGTCACAGGCAAACAGGGATAGTTGAGAACGCGCCAAAGGTCAGGGTCACAAGCAGACAGGGATAGTCGGGAACGCGCCAAGATCGGTAACAGAGACAGAGACAAACTTAGAGCACACGGCAAACAGGAAGCCAAACACACAATATTGCACAGGAAGGCAGGCTTGGAGAATACGGTGTTAAATAGTGGTTCCTGTTGAGGCTAGGGTGGAGCCACACAGAGGGAAGATTACTTAAGCATGCAGGTGTGAGAGTAGAAGCCTCAAGGCTGATACACAGACAAGGTAAGAGACAGACAGGTCACGAATGTATTACTGCAAAGTCATGACAAGTATTATGTGTTCCTGCTCATCAGGTGCAATCACTTTAGACATACATGAAGAGACAGATTGAAAGATACTGGTGGGCGTTAACTTCTATTGGGCGTTTGTCAATGTGCTAACAAAACAATCTATCTTATCTAAAGGATTACAGTAGGGGGGGTTAGTTTGGCCTGATAATAGGCCATTTTTTTTGCTGTGATTTGTGGGGGAGAAGGAATGATATTGTGCATAATGACAAATACCCAACTAGGGCTGTTTGTTTGCTAAAATTCTTGTGCATTTTTTCCATCAAAAGTGGGTTTATGTGGCCATGCTGTCAATGCTGTGTGTGTATTGTTCCTGTTTGAGCATGCATTCATGGTTTGGGAGCATCTGCTGATCTTCTACTCTTTGATCTCATTGCTTAATCATGTACACCGAAATGCAGCTTCCAGCAGAACATAGTCACCAATGTATGTGTGTGGATTGTGAGTCGGTGGTGGGTGTTATAGTTTGAATATGTGCCTTTTTTAATATTATGTTGGAATGCTTTGTAAGAATAATGACTGTTAAGTATGTTTCTATAATCTTGCAAATAAAAATGTGATGTGAGTTGGTGGGTGAGTAGTTGTACTATAAAATGTGTTGCCCGTTATACACTGAAAGTAAAGCTGTGTCCACGCTAAGGTTTAGACAAATTTTAGATTGCAAGCTCCTATGAGCAGGGCCCTTAAGATCCAATTGCTAACTGTTTTGCTAAATGTAGCACCATGTATACAAACATATACAAATATTTTTTTATGCTAGTAAATGAATGTTCATAACTTTGTTTCTGCTGGCAAAATAAAAGTACATTATTGAGCTTGTTTGTCGTTTTTTCTCTTTTCTTTCTTCTTTTTAATTAGTTTTGACGGTGGTGGTTTTGGGGAAGTGCAATATCTTACTTCTACCCATAAAAATTATAAGATATAATTGTGCACCAAAAAACCTAATCTCTTCAGCACACCTGCAAGTAAATGATAAAGTTGTTTAGGTGGAGTCTTTGAATATAACAGCTGTGGAGAATTGCAGGTAATGAATTCAGCTGGTGGATAGGCAGTGTTGTATGTGTCAGTCCTGGTTCACATTGGTGCAATTTGGCATGCGATTTGACATGTCAAATCGCATGCCAAATCGCCGGGAATTTGCACCGTAGTTTCCAAAAGTAGGTTCTGTACTACTTTTGGTGACTTCAGGACGCAATTTTTTTTTACATCTGTGCAGAAACCTGCACAGATGTCTCAGAAATTCCCCCCCGCAGTTGGGACTGACATGCGGGAATGAAATAGTGAATTCAGCTGAACTTGCACAATTTCCTCCCGCTGTCAGTGTGAACCAGGGCTCAATCTTGGCCTTTGTCTTTGTAATTTACCTGTTGCAATCCCAGGGACACCATTTTGTTATCAAGCTCCCTTAAGTTTGCCTTCAATATCGTTATATATAGAAATACAGATTTGCATGTCTGCAAATAAACCAAAAAAAATAATTGAATCGTAGTTACGATCAAATATTCGCAGCTGCGATCAAAAGAGCGTGGTTTTACCTTCTGACCTGGAAATTAGTCATTGTAATCACCTGGAAGTTCCTGTGCTGGTCAGGATCTCCATACTAGGTGGACATGGCGAGGTCCCTCTTTAGCAAAGAGGAGGTGCTGTTCATTTGCTGGGTAAGTGTAGGGTATGTACTTGTGCTTACTCAATGTGTGGGTGGATGTGGTAGTTAGATTTGGTGTGGGTGGGGTTCATTGATTTGCTAGTTGGCATCACCACACATTTGCTTCTGGCCCATGTGCACGCATCACTTCCTGCATTTGTTCTACTGAGGTAAATCAGTAAGGACTATGCAAATATAAATGAGAGCTCCTTTTATATATATATATATATATATATATATATATATATATATATATATATATATATATATACATTATCTCACAAAAGTGAGTACACCCCTCATATTTTTGTAAATATTTTATTATATCTTTTCATGTGACAACACTGAAGAAATGACACTTTGTTACAATGTAAAGTAGTGAGTGTGCAGCTTGTATAGTGTAAATTTGCTGTCACCTTAAAATAACTCAACACGCAGCCATTAATATCTAAACCGCTGGCAACAAAAGTGAGTACACCCCTAAGTGAAAATGTCCAAATTGGGCCCAAAGTGTCAATATTTTGTGTGGCCACCATTATTTTCCAGCACTGCCTTAAACCTCTTGGACATGGAGATCACCAGAGCTGCACAGGTTGCCACTGGAGTCCTCTTCCACTTCTCCATGACGACATCACGGAGCTGGTGGATGTTAGAGACCTTGTGCTCCTCCACCTTCCGTTTGAGGATGCCCCACAAATGCTCAACAGGGTTTAGGTCTAGAGACATGCTTGGTCAATCCATCACCTTTACCCTCAGCTTCTTTAGCAAGGCAGTGGTTCTCTTGGAGGTGTGTTTGGGGTCATTATCATGTTGGAATACTGCCCTGCGTCCCACTCTCCGAAGGGAGGGGATCATGCTCTTCTTCAGTATGTCACAGTACATGTTGGCATTCATGATTCTCTCAATGAACTGTAGCTCCCCAGTGCTGGCAGCACTCATGCAGTCCCAGACCAGGACACTCCCACCACCATGCTTGACTGTAGGCAAGACACACTTGTCTTTGTATTCCTCACCTGGTTGCCACCACACATGCTTGACACCATCTGAACCAAGTAAGTTTATCTTGGTCTCATCAGACCACAGGACATGGTCCCAGTAATCCATGGCTTAGTCTGCTTGTCTTCAGCAAACTGTTTGTGGTCTTTCTTGTGCATTATCTTAAGAAGAGGCTTCCTTCTGGGATGACAGCCACCCTGCCAATTTGATGCAGTGTGCGGTGTATGGTCTGAGTTCTGACAGGCTGACCCCCCACCCCTTCAACCTCTGCAGCAATGCTGGCAGCACTCATACGTCTATTTCCCAAAGACAACCTCTGGATATGACGCTGAGCATGTGCACTCAACTTCTTTGGTGAACCATGGCGGGGTCTGTTCTGAGTGGAACCTGTCCTGTTAAACAGCTTTATGGTCTTGTCCACCGTGCTGCCGCTCAGGTTCAGGGTCTTGGCAATCTTTATGTAGAGCAACAATTCTTTTTTTCAGATCCTCAGAGAGTTCTTTGCCATGTGGTGCCATGTGGAACTTCCAGTGACCAGTATGAGAGAGTGAGAGCGATAACACCAAATTTAACACACCTGCTTTCCATTCACACCTGAGACCTTGTAACACTAACGAGTCACATGACACCAGGGAGGGAAAATGGCTAAGCCCAATTTGGACATTTCACTTAGAGGTGTACTCACTTTTGTTGCCAGCGGTTTAGACATTTATGGCTGTGTGTTGAGTTATTTTGAGGTGACAGCAAATTTACACTGTTATACAAGCTGTACACTCACTACTTTACATTGTAGCAAAATGTAATTTCTTCAGTGTTGTCACATGAAAAGATATAATAAAATATTTACAAAAAAGTGAGGGGTGTACTCACTTTTGTGAGATACTGTATATATATATATATATATATATATATATATATATATATATATATATATATATATATATATATGGCTTGCTTCACATCTGGGTGACTTTTCCAGCAAATTTGGACCTCCGAGTTGTATGACAGGTTGTTCCCCATGATTCCCAATGATAACCATTCATATCTGTGCTGCTTCAAGTCGCAACAACTTCAAAGTAGTCTCTGTACTACTTTAGTGTTACTTTCGTGCGACTTAAGGTACATAGGTCGCTATATTACACAGACATTCCCAGGAGTTGGGGTCAGGTTGCAGCAGCAAAGTGGCAGCAAAATAGTGTGACTTTCAGGTCGCAGCAGTGTGAATGAGATTCATGGATAACACCTTTGAATTAGGCCCTATTGGCACTTGTGCATCCTGAAAGTGGGGCAAATTCGTCCCTGTACTACCTTGGTTTGATTTTGATGCAATTTGAGGTCCATATACCACAAGATTACACATTCATTGCTTCAGGTCATGGCAAAGCTGTGCAATTTTAAGTGCAAATGAGGCCTAATTCAAAGGTGTTAATTAATCTCATTAGGTTACTTTCACACTTGGGTGACTTTTCATGCAGCTTTGGACCTCAGAGTCGCATGCAAAGTTGCTCCCCAATGATTTCCATTCATATCTATGCTTCACCCATGTTCACATGTCAAATTGCAGGTCGAATCGACGTCTACTGATGGCAATGGAACTGTTCGAATTGGTGCTACGCTGCACTGATTCCCAAAAGTAGTTCCTGCACTACTTTGGACAACTTCAGGGGGCGATTTCTTACCTCCCAACTTTTTGAGATGGGAATAAGGGACACCTATTAGCAAAAGTTGTAGGCATAGGACACACCCCCTAACACACTTAAAGGAGAATTATTAAAAAAAAAGATTAGTTAAACCCCCAAGTGCATTTTTTTACCAAAAATATTTATTTAGATTGGCTTTGAAAAAATTTACAAACAAAGCAATTTAGAAATTAGATGAAAAGTTTAGCACTGGGAAATCCTTTTTGAAATATAAAAAGTGCATTTTATATACAACTATATAGATCAGACCAAAATGAGGGACAAATGAGGAGGAAAGAGGGACCGAGGGATTTTGTTCCAAATCAGGGACAGTTGGGACCTATGCGATTTCACTAGACATCTGTGCAGGAAAGTACTGATGTCTCTGAAATCCCTCACAAAGTTGGGCTGAGGCCCTTTTCACAGGTGTGTGACTTTTCCTGCGACTTTGGACATCACAGTCGAATGACAAGTCATACCCTATGATTTTCAAGTAGTACCACTCATATCTGTGTGACTTCAAGTCACACCAACTTCAAAGTAGTTCCTGTTTTACTTTGGTTTGACTTTGATGGGAGTTGAGGTCCATAGACCTCAGGTTTACACAGGCATTCCCTGAAATCCCTGCAAAATTTCCGCCGCAAAATCGCAGCAAAATTGTGCGACTTTCCCTGCGACTCCTGCATTCATAGACCTCAAGATTATACAGGCATTGCTTAAAGTCACATCAACATTGTGGCAAAAAAAGCGCTGCAGAATCATACGACTTTCAGGTCACACAATTGTGAAAGGGGCCTAAGTCACTGTGCTGAGTACTATTATACCTAGAGTATAAAGTAGTCCCACCATCAAACACTAGTAAACATATGTTCTCAGCATAATTGTGCTCAAATGGCTGAAAATCACACAGATGGTATCACTTACTGAAAGCTTGCATTGTACTCAGCAGCATATGCTGAAAAGAGTCGAACGCCTATTAGCCAATGCCACATCAGCATGAGCATGGTTGTTACTATCATATTAATGCCTGAAATGCAAAACATTATTGTATAGAATCAAAAATTAGTAAATGTATTTTCTATGTAGGTTTGTGCTCAGCTCTGTGGCATAGTGGTATGCCCTCAGCAGCATAATTAGCCAATGCACATCAGCTTGGTTTATTAAATAATTTTAACTCTTCAAATGCATGCAATGGTATGTAATTATTCAATAATATTATGGTGTTGAATTCCAAAAATCAAGCAAAAAAAACGTTGTAGGGTCCCTCCCCAGTACATACCAAGCCCCAAGTCTAGTATGGACTTTAAGGGGAACCCCACATCAAAATTTAAAAGAAAAATTGATGTGGGCCCCCCAAAATCCATACCAGACCCTTATCTGAGCATGCAGTCTTGAGGTCAGGATAGGGGTGGACGAGCAAGCAGCTCCCCTCCTGAACCGTACCAGGCCACATGCCCTCAACATGGGAAGGGTGCTTTAGGGTCCCCCCCAAAGCACCTTGTCCCCATTTTGATGGGGACAAGAGCCTCTTCCCGACAACCCTGTCCGGTGGTTGTCGGGGTCTGTGGGTGGGGGGCTTATCAGAATCTGGAAGCCCCCTTTAACAAGGGGACCCCAGATCCTGCCACCCTATGTGAATGAGTATGGGGTACATCGTACCCCTGCCTGTTCACCAAAAAAAAAAATAGATAGCTCCTGGAGAAGATAGCGGTGGGAGAGACAGCGGCAGGAGAAGACGGCTCAGGGAAGAAGACGGACGGATTGTCAAAAACCGGCTATTGTTTTTTTTTTACATTCCACTGCTTTTTTACCCCATACCAATTCACATAGGGGGGCAGGATCTAGGGGCCCTCATGTTAAAGGGGGCTTCCAGATTCTAAAAAGCCCCCCCACCCGCAGACCCGACAACCACTGGCCAGGGTTGTTGGGTAGAGGCCCTTGCCCCCATTGTGACGGGAGTCACTAATAGGGGCACAGGGTGAATGCGAACCCCACTATGATCTGTGCTAGTCAGACCCGCCCTGTTTTCCAAGGGTGGGGGGGAAATATTTCGAAGTGGGAACTGTATAACATGTGTTGGAATAAAGATTCATTCCTGCTTGAACCTGAAAACAGAGCATCTTGTCTCGTATTTGGGGGGAGAATTATTTGTATGGGTTCCTTGTTTGGCTGATCGGAGTGTTCGGTAGCTGCCTTGGTGTTCGGGAAGGGAATGTCCTAAATGACTTTAACCCCTTTCATACTTGGGGTGTCGTTACAACTGGTGGCAAGCAGTGGAATCATTCCCACAGCCCAGAAGGACAGCTACAAGAGGACACAGGCCAATGGAAGCACAGTATGAACGTCTAAAGCGCTCTACCCTCAAGGACTTACTGGGGAACCGGGGCCAACAACCGTAAGGAGAGGAACGTTATCGCAGAACTAGTCAAAATGGATAGAGCCGAAAGACCCAACATAACCGAAAGGCCCAGCATAACAAACAGGACACCCGAAGAGGCAAGTTTTGATCGGGCTGTTAACATAAGACTGGCACATTATGGCCCTAACCCTACAGCAGAGATCACAGACCGAGTTATAGCAGCTGTGGATGCAAATTGGCTACAGCAAAGAGGTGCTGCAGCAGCGGGAGTCACAACAGCACCAACTGAAAGGAGAAAGGTACATTTTGCTGCTTTAAAAAATTTCATTGAAGCAGAAGGGGAGATTGATGGGTACTGTGCAGATTTTGAACGGCAATGTGCCCTACACCGGGTGCCCACAGAGGAATGGGTTACCATTTTGTCTGGGAAATTGTCCGGTCGGGCCAGTGAAGCGTTCAGGGCCATCCCAGACAAGGATATTATGAACTACGGGCTGGTAAAAGAAGCACTTTTGGCCAGGTATGCCGTCACACCAGAGTAATACCGGAGGCGGTTCAGAGAGACGAGCAAGCAGACTGGAGACTTATATACCAAGTGGGCATGCCACCTACACCGCACGGCATCCCTCTGGGTCACTGGATGCCAAGCAGTATCCGGGGAAGAGGTGCTGCAGCTGTTCCTGCTGGAGCACTTCTTTAACAAGCTGTCCCCAGAAGTCAGAGAGTGGGTGAAAACTTTTCACCTTGCCTGAAGCAGCACGCCTGGCAGACGAATACACAGATGCCCGCAAACTGGATAACCCTGTGGTCAAGACAACAGCTCGGGGGGATTATCGATCAGCGGCACCCCTTCCAGCTGGTGCCTACCAACCACAGTTGTACCACCTCCAGCGGCCACTTATTCTCGGCAGCCCAGGTTCAACTCCCAGGACTACTCACAACCCCTCAGGTGTTTCGGGTGTAAACAGCTAGGGCACAAAAAGCCAGACTGTCCGTTGAATCCAGCCAGGCAGTCCCAGTCATGGAGAAAGCCAGCAGGAGGGAATCCCCGCACATCCATGCCTGCGGCTCACTGCATTGAGGAGGAAGAACGTTGGGGTGTCCTGCACGAGGCTCATCCAGTACAAGCAGCTAACCAGGACAACAGGCAGCAACACAGGCAGACTCTCCGGGTTAATGGAAAGGTAGCCAATGGCCTACATGATACTGGCGCCACCATGACCCTACTACAGAAGAACCTCATCCCAGAGAGCCAACACACCGGGAACACTGTAGTCGTAAGGTTAGCAGGAGGCACCATTTTCCGGCTACCCATTGCCCGTGTTCACCTAGATTGGGGGTTGGTTCAGGACACGTGAATGTGGGGGTGATAAAGGATTTGCCAGTGGATGTACTACTGGGGAATGATTTGGCCCCCTCATTTCTGCTTAAGCCCCATTGGGCCCAACTGAAGCCAACCCAGTGACTACCCATGCCCTGACCCGTGCTGTTGGAACCGGCCTGCTTGCTGCTGAGACCCAGACACTTCCATGTTTGGACTGGGGGCTGTGCTGAGCCAAATCGGGGAGGATGGAAGAGAACACCCTGTCGCATACCTGAGCAGAAAGCTATTATCCCGGGAAGTAAGCTATGCAGCAGTGGAGAAGGAGTGCTTGGCCCTGGTCTGGGCCCTTAAAAAGTTGAACCCTTATTTGTACGGACAGGAATTTTCATTAGCCACCAACCACAACCCATTGGTCTGGCTGAACCGGGTATCAAGAGACAATGGCAGGTTGCTGAGGTGGAGCTTAGCCCTGCAACCTTACAAAGCAAAATGGCAATGCTGATGGGTTGTCCCGGCAAACAGACGTCACCCCAGCCTCCTAGTTCCCAAGCTGGGTCTTGAGTGTTCCACAAGGAGGGAGCCATGTGACGGGAGTCACCAATAGGGGCACAGGGTCAATGAGAACCCCACTATGATCTGTGCTAGTCAGACTCAATGCTGTATATATGTATATATAATGTGTGCTGTCTCATCCTGTTGTGGACTCTTTGCTGTGATGGTTGTGGTGTGACTGTATTCTATTGTCTATTGTGGCTAGCCAATGCCACATCAGCATGAGCATGGTTGTTTCCATAATATTAATGGCTCATTTGCTAAACATTATTGTATTGAACTAAAAACATCAAACACTAGTAAATGTATTTGCTATGTATGATTGTGCTAAGCCCAATTGGCTAGTGGTCAGCTCTTCTACCTTGAAAAGGACTCATGGGTTAAAATCCTATAGAGGGATACTAAAAGATTGCATTGCTGAAAAAAAGGTGAATGCCAATTAGCCAATGCCCTTTAGTTTGGTTGATTATTTTATATTAATTCTTCAAATTCATGCAATGGTATGTAAGTATTCAATAATATTATGGTGTGGAATTCCAAACATGATTATTTTATATTAATTCTTCAAATTCATGCAATGGTATGTAAGTATTCAATAATATTATGGTGTGGAATTCCAAACATCATAACGGGCAGTTTACATTTTTTTGTTTATTATAATTTGCTTGTGCACTGGAAAAACAAATACAGCTCGTGGGTGGTAGGTTGGTTGGGATTAGACCTCATAACTTGAGTACTTTGGAGACATCTGAGCAGACCACTAAGCCATTGTGCTGAGTATGCTGAGACCTGCATAATAATGTAATAGTGTAGTAATGATTAAAGAATGAACATAAATAAATACTTTATAGTTGAAGGGATATATTACAAGACAGCCGACCACCCTTGGTAATCCACAGTGATCAGAATTCTGGAGACCCAATTTGACACACACGCAACAGACAGCTTTCAGTGTTCAAAGCAGGTCTAAAATCTTTATTCAGAAATTCAGAATCAATAGCAATATATGCAAGTAACAAAACAAGAGGGGAGGTGTAAACTTGCTCCTAAGTTTCTAAGGGTTAACCAGGCTTCTACAGAGAGATTTTTCATCATTAATTTTAGGCAGCTGAAAGGAGTTTACAAAGATAGCTTATCTGCAAGGACATAAACTATCGAAAATTGGCCTAAACGCAATGAGTCATACAGTGTGGGTTTTTAATAGAAATTTGGCTCAAACAAAAAGGTCTAAAACTCTAACGAGAAAGAAGTGTAAGATAAGGCACGTACATTCTCTGCTTATAGAATGGAGGGCAGATTACAAAATGGAGTTACAGTTGATCATCTAGCTCTATTACAATCCCCTCTTAAGTTATAAAAAATAACTTACTTTACTACGAGTTTCTACTGTAATAAAGACTGAGGTAAGCTTTACTTTCAGCACCTGGGTCAAGGGTTCTAGTGGCTCTAGTAATAAAACACATAATAAGCTTAAAAATGCATACAGAAATAATAAGAAAAGACAAACCATAAAAATTGTCACAGCGATATCTTTTAACCAGAAAAAATTTCCCCCCCAGCCCAAAATCTCCTAGACCTTTTAGAGGATCCCAATTCTGTGCAATGTTATGGGCTTCTTCTTGCAACTTATTAACTTCTCCGATGTTGTGCAATTATGTCATAATAGTCTGGCACCTCCATACTGGTATTGTATATCCAAGTACAACAGTCATAGTCCTCCGTGTGTTCGCAGAGACCAGTCAGTGTTGCACTCATGCTTTCGATGGCCAGATCATGTAATTCTATCTTCTTTTTGAGTGCCCTTTGCTCAATACTTAATAGATCAATATCGTCTGAGTTATTTTCCATAATATCATCAATAATCCTAGAGTAATTATTTAGCTTTCTCATCATATCTATTCCCCACCCTGTGTATGAAGGGAACCGGGTCCAGGCCTGGTCTCCCTTAGTAAACAATTCTCTCTTCATTTTATTTTTTAATACAAAAGTTTTATTGAGAAAAAGAAAATGCAATCACAGATAATGAGCATCTTTTACATTGAATGTGACAACATGTGACGTGTAACAGAGTGTAAGAAACATTAGTTACAGAGTTCACACAACAAGGTATAAAAGAAAATCATATTACAGGCTAGAGCTATAGTGACCTGCATTTTATAATAGTGTTGCATTAGTGCAATTCCGTGGGGAGACAGCCCTGAAGGGTGAGACCTAATGCGAATTAAGGGCTATGTAGGTTTCCTCCACGGCAATGTGCTGTTACAGCGTACATTAGTTTAGAAACGATACTAAAAAAACAAAGAAAATAATAAGAATAAAGGGACCCAAAGACTAAGAAAATATACTAAATAGTTTACAGGAAAACCTTTTGGGAGTTGCTGTCAGTGCAATTACCTCAGGTACGAGTGTCTAAACAGTACCAGAAGGGAGGCATACGGGAGATGACGGGGCCAAGGACCCCCACTTCAGCTTGTAAACATGCATGGTATCCATGATAGTGTGGAAGACCTTCTCCATGAGTTGGATAGCTGCCATTCGTTTAAGGACCTGTTCCCAGGGGACCCCGGTGGAATGCTAGAATAGAGCTATAGACCATTGGACTGCACTGAAAAGTGTATGTGATAGCTTCTGTTCAGGTGGGGAGGTTCCAGGAATGTTAGAAGAATAAGCACATCTAATGGGTAAGCATAGTCTGGGCGCCCCATGATCTCCGCCACCTTAGAGGTCACTCTTTGCCAAAGATCCTAAGAACAGTACAGCTCCAGAAAATGTATATGTGAGTCCCCTTCTCTGGGCAGCCTCTAAAGCAGTTCTTCGAAACAGTGGGGAAGAATTTGTGTAGTTTAGCAGGGGTATAATACCACCTGGTGTGTAACTTCACCACCGCTTCTTTCACCGCCATAGATTTTGTACACCTATGCATATTACTGATTCTATTAGACCATTCTTCTGGGGAAGCAACCATCCCAGTCTCTTGCTCCCAGCCAAGAATGGCAGAAGATTTGTCAGGGAGGTTTAGGCTGCCCAGGAAGTTGTATAGGAGGGAGATAGTCCCTTTGGGAGTCTAGGGTTATGAGATTTTTTGCAATCCATAGGGGGAATGCATTCGGGTTGGGGAATGCTGCGAGAAATTAGGGATTTCCAATGTAAGATGCCAACTTGGGGTTAGACGGGAGTAGGGAGAATTTTTTCTTATAAAGGGCCCATAGGTGAAGGGACTGGCCCACCACTGAGTTTAATGCAGAAATGTCCTTAGGGCGAATGGTCTTAGCCCATAATAATCCTGGCAGGAAATATGGAGCTATTGAGATCCTTTCAAAGCGAAGCCAGGGGATTCCCTGTGGAGAGGCGTGCCGTTGAGCCAGTTGTAGCAGTCTGGCTGAGAGATAGTAAAGCCAGAGGTTTGGCAACCCCAGGCCTCCCATGGCCTTTGGTCTGTAGAACATTTGTTTACCTAAGCGGGGTTTTTTGTTCTGCCAGATAAACTTGTTTACATCTCTTTGTATTGAATCCAGTGTCTGGCGGGACATGTAGTTGGGGAGGGCTCTAAAAAAAAATAAAAGTTTGGGGAGGATAGACATTTTCACTGCCTGAATCCTACCCAGGAAAGTGATGTGGTACGGGCTCCAAGTATGTAGTAATTGTCTGATGTGGGTGAATGCTGGTGGATAGTTGGCATGATATAGCTTATGCAAAGATGTTGCTAATTTAATCCCTAAGTATGGTAATGTCTGTCTTTCCATGGAAAATTTAGATTGAATGGTTGTGGAGAATTGATGGGGAAAATTTATCGAGAGATTTTTAGAGAGGTTGACTCCCAAACCAGACAGATCTCGGAAGGTGTGTACTGTGGTTACTAGCTTGGTGATAGAGACTATAAGGTCTGCTAAGAACAGCAGAACATCATCCGCCTATAAACTTAATTTGAACTCCTGGTCACCCTTTAAGTATCCCTTAATGTTTTGATCTAAGTTTATCGCTCGGGCCAGGGGTTCGATGGCAAGGGCAAATAAAAGAGGTGACAGGGGGCATCCCTGTCTCGTTCCTTTGCCCACTGTAAAATAGTCAGAATTACAACCCGGGAGTTTTATACGCGTGCGCGGGTAGTGGTACAGTGCCCGAAATCCGTGGACGAAGGCCCCTGAAAAAAACAAATTTTTCCAGTGTAAGCTCTAGGTAAGGCCAAAGGACGCTATTGAACGCCTTATGAATGTCTAGGCTTAGAAGTAACACCTTATGGGAGTGTAGATCTGCATCTTGGATAATATTAGAGGCGAGTCTAATGTTGTCTGTGATCTGTCCGGTCGGGACAAACCACGTTTGGTCTGGGGAGATCAAGGAGGTGACAATTTTTGATAGTCTATCTGCTAGATTGCGGCCAAAGATCTTTAAGTCTGTGTTAATGACTGAGATTGGTCTATAATTTTGGGATAGGGAATGGTCCTTATTGGGTTTTGGGATCAGGGACATGTTCGCTAGGAGCATGTCATTTGGAAACACATTACTGTTGAGGATATAGTTGAAAAGGGATCTCAGATATGGGATTAGGGTTCCTTGGAATTTTTTATAATAAGGGATGGAATACCCATCAGGGCCCGGGGTCTTGGAAGGCTTTAGGGACTTAATGACCTCAAGAATTTCAGGTCGGTGCAGGGGCATTCAGTTCTTGGAGGTGCTCTTGTGTTATGGTAGGGATGGGTAGGACATCTAACTAAAATTTAAGTGCTGGGTCGGGAGGAGAGGCGGGAGATGAGAGTAGTTCAGTGTAAAATTTTGAAAAGATCCGTAGCACTTCTGAAGGATGGGTGACTAGATTACTGCTGGGACTTCTTAATTTGTATGTATGAGGGGGACGAATGGAATGATTAAGCTTCCTTGCAAACATAGCTGAGGCTGAATTGCTATGCAGCAGGAACTTGGCCTTAGACCATCTCAGAGCCTTTTCTGTCTGTTCGGAGAGGAGTTTATCAAGTTCTAACCTGTTATCGTTAATTTTTTTAAGTAGATCAGGGGCATGATTCTGCGTGTGTAAATGGTATAACCTGTCTAATTCAGAGGTGAGTCTGGAAATGTCAACTAGTCTCTGTTTTTTCTGTTCCGCCGCCAACTGAATTATGTGGCCTCTAATTACCACTTTATAGGTGGCCCACAAAGTAGCAGGAGAGACGTCGTCAGTTACATTGGTGGCGAAGTTTTCTGTCAAATGTTTAGAAATTTGGGATATCAGGATTGGATCTGTAAGTAGGGATTCATTCAATCTCCATCCAGCCACAAAAGGTTTGAGGCCTATGTGGGAGATATCTAGGGAGACCATATGGTGGTCTGACCAAGGGCACGGATGGATAGTTGCAGTGGAGGAGTTAGCCAGAAGAATGGCTGAGTAGAACAAGTAATCCAGTCTAGAGTAGCTGTCATGGGGGTGGGAGTAGAAGTTATACTCCCGAGCACCCACATTGTGTGCTCTCCAGGAATCTGCCAAATTATGAATGTGTAGTAGGGATTTCAGGGTTTTAGAAAATGCATTTACGGCACTACCAGCTCTGCTTCTATCAAGAGCCGAGTGTGCCACCAAATTAAAGTCCCCCCCAATATCATGTGTGGCTAGGTGTATTTGTCTAGAGCCTGGAAAAAAGCCTTAAAAAAGGTTGCTTGTGAATCATTGGGGATGTACACATTTGCTATAGTAACCTTTTTCCCTTGTAGGGAGCCTTTCAGTATAATAAACCTACTAGCGGAGTCTTTGTAGGAATGTTCTACATCAAATAGTACCCCATTCTTAATAAACACTGCCACTCCTCGGGATCTGGACCCAAACGTTGTATAGTGCCCTAGGCCGTAAGATTTATCGAAGTAAGAGGGGTCATTCGTTTTGGAGAAGTGAGTCTCCTGCAGTAGAATGATATCAGCTTTTAAGCGTTTATAGGCACTAAAAGCTTTCTTTCGTTTCTGAGGGGAATGGGAGAATTGCCTAGTACCCATTGTAAATAGGGAATGTCAGAAAGGCAGGTATGGTTGGGGGAGGATCCTGAGGAGCAGGCATCGATAATGGAATATCAAATGAGTAAAAAACTTTCCAGTAATGGCCAACATCCGAGCAAACTTGTCAGATAAGTACTTACCGCGGCCGAGATGCCGAGAGCGGTTCGCCCTTGCCACTACGCGCACCCCTTCCCCTGGTGATGAAACAGGGAATGGGTGGCACTAAGGAGCATGGGCCACCAGCAGGTATAGGTCCCTTGTGGGAAACTGCAGCGACGGGTCTGGGGATGCAGGAGTCCAGGAACCGGTGGAAGTCCCGTTGCTGGGTGGAGCAGACAAACTGTAAGCAAGCAGAGGGTCAAACACAGGCAATAAGCAAGTCAAGTCCATAGAACAGGCCGGGGGTCAAACACTGGTATCAAGCAGAGGAAGTCAGTTAATCAGGCCGGGGGTCAAACACTGGTATCAAGCAGAGGAAGTCCGTTAATCAGGCCGGGGGTCAAACACTGGTATCAAGCAGAGGAAGTCCGTTAATCAGGCCGGGGGTCAAACACTGATATCAAGCAGAGGAAGTCCGTTAATCAGGCCGGGGGTCATTCCAGGAGAGAGGCAGCGTGGTAAGAGCAGTCCGGGTCACAATAGGAGATCAGGTGAGCATCAACAGGAAACAGGAAGCAGGAAGCAACAGGAGCTGAAGACAAACCAGCAACCAGTCTGGGTGCTGGAGCTGATTTAAATATCCCCACCAGAGTGTCACGGTGGGCGTGCATGAGTCACCGCGCTCACCCGTGTGCTATCGCGCACGTGCGCTCGCTGCTCCAATCGGGCCACGCGCACGCATGCACCGAAGCGCCAATCCAGCGCGCACGTTCCTAGGGACAGGATTCTCTGGACCCTTCTCTGACAGTGCCCCCCCCCAAGGGGCGGACTCCGGACGCCCAGACTAGACATCAATTCAGGATGTTCCTGATGAAAAGCTTGGATTAAATGTGGGGCATGGAGATTCCTAGCAGGCTCCCAGGAATTGTCTTAAGGAGGGTACCCCTTCCACTGAATTAGATATTGGAGCTGTCTGCCCCTCTTCCTGCAACTCAAAACAGACTCCACTTCGAATTCGTTCTCCCCATCCACTTCAACAGGTGGAGGAGGAAGTTCCTTCCTCCCAGGGAAAGGGCTGGCCACCACAGGCTTAAGCAGGGATGCATGGAAAACTGGGTGTATTCTATAAGATGTTGGTAGTGCCAGCTCAAATGCAATGGGGTTGACCTTCCTCTTGATTTTAAAAGGCCCGATGAACTTTGGCCCCAGTTTCCGTGAGGGCAGAGGTAATCTGAGATTTGTGGTTGCCAACCAAACTTCCTCACCCACTTTGAAGATTGGATTTTCCTTCTCTCCTCGGTCATACTGTTTCTTATAATTGACCTGAGCTTTCCGTAGAGTGTCTTGGATCCTTTGGAAGTTAGATTGAATAGAGCCTATCCGGTCTTGTACGGCAGGAACAGACATTTCAGGGAGGATGTTAGGGAGGAAGGGAGGATGGAATCCAAAGTTTGCCCAGAAGGGTGTTTGGTTTGTTGCGGAGTGAACGGAGTTATTATAGGCGAACTCCGCATATGGTAGGAGAGTCGCCCAATCATCCTGTGAACCAGAACAAAAACATCGGAGGTACTGCTCCAAGGTTTGATTTGTCCTCTCCGTCTGGCCGTTGCTCTGAGGATGGTACACAGAGGAGAGGCACATTTTAATTTCCAGGGTCTTGCAGAGCTCCTTACAAAACTTGGAGGTAAATTGAACACCCATGTCAGAGACGATGCTCTTGGGCACACCATGGAGTCTGATTATTTCCTTGAGGAAGATATTAGCCGTATCAGAAGCAGAGGGGGTGCCCACCATGGGTAGGAAATGTGCCATCTTGGAGAGGCGATCAACTACGACCAAGATGGTGGTAAACCCCGCCGAAGCAGGTAAGTCCACAATGAAGTCCATTGACACTGCCGCCCATGGTCATTCCGGGATTGGCAAGGGTTTGAGTAGACCCCAAGATTTGGTGTTTAGACCCTTACTGGTTGGCAAGGTAAACAAGAAGAGACATAGTCTTTACAATCATAGTCTCCACCCCGGCCACCAAAAAGAACAGGAGATCAGTTCAATAGTCTTCCTTGTTCCAAAGTGGCCTGCGAATCTGTGATCATGGCATGTTTTGAGGGCTATAGGCCTTACATCCTGTGGAACAAAAATTTTCTCTTTGGCCCAGAGCAGCTCATCATGTTTTTTAAAAGCATGTGTTTCAGGAGCGGAAAGGCAGCTAGACGAGGATTTGATAGAAGTCATTAGATCAGATTGGGTGACTCCAAGGAAGTTTTGCGGAGAGAGGATGGTAGTAGGCACAGTGATCTGAGGAGTCTCAGAGAACATCCAAGAGAGTACATCCGCTTTTCCGTTCTTAGAGCCCGGTCTGTAGGATATATGAAAGTTAAATCTAGAGAAGAAGAGGGCCCAGCGGGCTTGTCTGGGCCTCAGCCATTTTGCTCTAGATTCTTATGATCTTATGATCTTAAGATCATAACAGGATGAGACGCCCCTTCCAACAGATACCTCCACTCTTCTAAGGTGAACTTGATGGCCAGCAGCTCCCTGTTACCTACATCGTAATTGAGTTATGGTGGACTCAGTTTCCAGGATGCAAAAGCTACAGGGTGAAGAATGGCCTTGGGCCCATGTCTCTGGGAGAGAATGGCTCCTGTAGCAGTTTCTGAAGCATCCACTTCTAACACAAATGGTGAAGCCGGATCAGGATGTCGTAAGATTAGTGCGGAAACAAACAAGGTTTTGAGCTTGGTAAAGGCTTCCTGTGCTTGCTGAGACCATTGGAAATGGTCATGTTGACGGGTAAATTGAGTGATAGGTGCCACAATGGATGAAAAGCCACTAATAAACCTTCTATAGAAGTTAGCAAACCCGATGAACCGCTGTACCCCTTTTTTATCTGATGGAGCCGGCCTCTCTTGAATTGCCTTGACCTTTTGTGGGTCCATTGCGACCCCATTGGTGGAAATGATGAATCCCAGAAACTGCACCACAGTCTTCTCGAATTTGCATTTCTCAGCTTTGAGGTATAATTTATGATTCCTGAGTATGGTAAGGACTTTTTTAACGTGGACTCGGTGAAGCTCAATGGTGGCAGAGAAGATGAGGATATCGTCTAGGTAGACGACTAAGAAATCGTCAAGGTATTCTCGGAAGATGTCATTAACTAGATGTTGGAAAGTGGCCGGGGGGTTGCATAACCCAAAAGGTATCACCAGGTACTCATAATGGCCAAACCTGGACCTAAAGCCGGTCTTCCACTCATCCCCGGGCCGAATCCTGATGAGATTGTAAGCACCCGAAGATCCAGTTTAGAGAAGATCTGGGCCGACCGAAATCGTTGGAACAATTCGGGAATGAGTGGTAGTGGGTAACGGTTCTTTACCGTTATGTTATTTAGTTGCCTGTAATCCAGACACGGCCTTAAGGACCCATCTTTCTTCTCTACGAAAAAGATACCAGCTCCGGCTGGTGAAGAGGAAGGACGAATGAAGCGTTTTTCTAAATTTTCATCAATATAATCTTTCAGGACCTTCAGTTCAGTTTCTGACAGTGGAAAATTGCGGCCAAACGGGACTTCTGAGCCAGGAAGGAGGTCAATGGGGCAATCTTAGGGCCGGTGAGGCGGTAGGCAGTCCGCCTTCTGTTTGTCAAATACATCCTGGAACTCAAGATATTCTGAAGGGACGTGTTGGAGATTGTCAGGCATGGGTGAAATGGCTGAGCAAATACCAGGAGCTGGGGTGAAGCAGTGCTGGGAGCAGTATTGAGAGGAGAAGGATACTTCCTCGGTTTTCCAGTTAATTTGAGGTTCATGCTCCTGGAGCCAGGGCAGGCCTAAGATTACAGGAAACATAGGTGAATGGATAAGGTCAAATCGTAGAAACTCTTGATGGCCTGAGTCGGTGGAGGTAAGGATGGGCTTTGTTTCTTGGGTGATGGGTCCAGAACGGGGAAGAGACCCATCAGCCAAGTGTACCAGCAGACTTTGAGCCTTAGCCTGTAGAGGGACATGTAGATTTTGGGCCAGCGAGATGTCTAGGAAGAAGCTACCAGCTCCCGAATCAATTATTGCTGGCAGACGGGTTTCCTCTTCCGGTAGCTGTAGAGAAATAAGGAGAGAAACATAAGTCTTGGGTATACCCATGGATCGGTAATTCACAGTGTCTTGCGGGTATGACTTACTAGGCCTCACTGGACAGCTGCGGAGGAAATGACTGGAACCTCCACAGTACAGACACAGATTGGATTGGCGTCTGCGTTGCCTTTCTTCAGGAGTCAGGGGAGCACGGACCAGTCCGAGTTGCATGGGCTTGGCTTCAGGAGCCAAGGAGGTAGCAGCAGTAGGAGGTGGAGTATGGATAGGCATTGGCCTAAAGGGGGTCCAACTAGGTCGTGGCCCTTGAAAACGTTCTGAGCGTCGCTCACGTAAACGCCTATCCAGCTTGGTGGCTGATTGGATTAGTTCCTCTAGAGAGGCTGGGGTTTCTATCCTAGCCAGTTCATCCTTAAGGACCTCAGACAGACCTTGACGGTATTGGTACCTCAAAGCAGGCTCATTCCAACCTGTGTCGGCTGCCCACTTGCAGAATTCCACTGCGTAATCCTCTATGGGCCTCTTTCCCTGGGAGAGGTTATGCAGGGTTGCTTCAGCGGTAGCAGTGCGTTGTGGATTGTCATAAACTTGAGCCATGCGCTCAAAGAAGGTATCAATAGAATTCAAGACAGGGCTCCTTTGTTCCATCAGACTGTGAGCCCAAGCTTGTGGCTCCTCAGCTAGAAGGGAGATAGCAAACCCCACTTTTACTGCGTCAGAAGAAAAAGTCCTGGGCTGAAGGGCCAGATAGAGCGAGCAGGCATTCTTGAAGGCTCTGTATTTTTTACGATCCCCTGAGAAGCGCTCAGGTGTAGGGACCCTGGGCTCAGGGAGCGCCATAACTACCGTTGAGCTTGCAGTGGGCTGAGGGGCGGAGGCCCCACTAGTAGGTGCGGGAGCTGCGGCTGCAGGTAGAGGTGGACTGGATAGTTGCTGAAGGCGGCTGTCAATTTGGGTATAGCCCTCTTGTAGTTTCTGGACTGTGTCAGTGAGGGCTGAGACCTGCTGGCACAGGATCTCTAAAGGGGAACGCGCTCTGTTGGCCTCAGACATCTGGCTGGTTTGTACTGTCAGATAAGTACTTACCGAGGCTGAGATGCTGAGAGCGGTTCGCCCTTGCCACTATGCGCACCCCGTCCCCTGGAGATGAAACAGGGAATGGGTGGGACTAAGGAGCACGGGCCACCAGCAGGTATGGGTCCCTTGTGGGAAAGTGGGCGTCACTGTACGTCTGCACGGCAGGGAGCTGTCTTGCTGTAGAATGGTGCATAGACGTGCATTCAGAAGTCAGGGGGAGGAGCGCAAGTATGGGAGCCAGTTTGTTGTTAAAATCACAGCGAATGAAACCAATGCACCTCCGCCGTCCACAGGTGGCTCAGGTCAAATGTAAAATTAGTTGTGGTAGAACCGGAATAAAGTGAGATGGGGAGTCTATTATAACATATGGCCCCTAAGTTCTTGTCTTTGTCTCCTGCGGTCCCTCTGAGGTGAAGGGGTGGCCCAGATTGCTGGGGGGCGAGGGGTAGAAGGCATCCTAGGAAGATCCTCTTTTGCCATGATACCCAGTTTAACTAGGAGCTCTTTTCTTTCCTAGATGGTGCTCACTGTGAATGTGGATCCGTTATGTATAACTTGGAGTTTGAAAGGGAACCCACATCTGTAGCATATTCTTGCTTCCTGAAGTGGAGTGGTGATTTCTTTGAACTTGCGGTGCTTGTCTAGAGTGGCCGGTGATATGTCAGGGAAAATCTGAATCCTGACACCATCCAGCATGATGTTCGAGGTGTTCCGGGAGGCTCTAAGAATCTCTTCCTTCACGAGATAGTCTTTGAGACATAAGATGATATCCCTGGGAGGTTTATCGTCAGTGGGTTTGGGGCAGAGGGCTCTGTGGAGCCTGTCGCATACAAATGCAGCCATCGGAGTAGCGGGTAGCAGAGACTGGAGAAACTTGTGGATAGCTGGTGTTAATTCAGTGACCAGCTCAGGGACACCCCTAATTCTTAGGTTGTTACGTCTATTTCTGTTGTCCAGGTCCTCCAAGTGGACCTGGAGCAGAGAGATGGATTCAGTGAGGGCCACATGATCCCTGCGTAGGTCAGTGTAAGCAAGCTGCAGTTCATTGCGTTTTGTTTCCAATAGGTCTGTCCTGCCTCCTAATACAGCTATCTCCTACTGCAGGCTATTGGTAGACTTATATAGTTCTGTCTGGAATTTCTGTGCAAGCTTATTGTACATGGCTGTTAGACTATCATTCAGGTCTGCCTTGGTGAATTGAAGGGCATACTCACCATCCCTGGACGAGTGCTCCGGAGAAGCTGCAGGGCTGTGTACAGTGGCTGACATGCGCTGTAGCTCGGCGCCATCTTGAGAGTTCCCAGCCATCTCACGGACCCTGAGGAGATAGTTTGTAAGGGACCTTTGAGCCGGTTTCCCGCAATGGGACCTGGAGGACGGCATGCACGGGGGTGAGTGTAGTTTGTAGGTAGATAGTGAAGTTTAACGGCCCCGGGGAAGGCGTTACTGTCCCCGTTGTGTTGGAGCTCCACTCAGATGCGCCCTTCCAGTTTCGTGCCATGCATGCGCCCCCTCTCTTAATTTTATGCCGAAGAGGGTATCTTGGATACATACTAGCGTCAAGTAGGTGGTCTTCCTTTTTGTTACCCATTACTCCCATAATCGGGACCAAAGAGGCCAAATAACACCATCCTTGGACATAAAGGGGAACCCAAGGATAACATATCTTCCTACAACACACATAGATACTTTATCCTAGTGCAAATGGTTTCTTAATGATAAGCCCGTGAGTGTACTTGTCCTGTGCTGCAATTATGAATTGGTAAAATACATCACTTACATTACCAGGGAGGGAAGAAAAATTATGCAAGGTATTGTTTAAATCAGGGTCAGATATGTGGAACAGTGAACAGGCAGAGTTTCCCTGAGATTCACACATGGAAATGTTAAATATTGACCTACTGCATGTAGAGGGGTTAGTCTGTGCATCATTTCCTAAATTAAAACACCAGTCAGGGAAATTACTTCTACCAGTTATTGGAAAGCCATAAGGGGAGTACGGGCTGTACTAGGATGCAGTTTACTACATATCCAACATTTCTCATAACCTGATTTTTGTGCATATGCATATTTGAACTTCATCGGTAACATTTTATCATGGAATGTGGTTGACCCTTCCCCTATCTCATTTTCTCCCAATGATTCTCTTTTTGACCTGTTACATGTGTCATGTATAGGTTGTGCTCCACATATGCCTTTTATGGCACCCAAGTCCTCAGGGTGATATATACGGTTAGTTATGATCCATGTGGGTAGGAACACAATCAGGGTGATCAAGAATAGGAGGCACAAGGCCTTCCCTGAAGTCTGTGGTGAAATAAGCGAGGTCATCTTTTTCAGAGTCTTGACCACCCTGCTTCACTCACTATTCAAGGATTTTCACTGCTTACTTCACCTCCTTTGTCTTTAATCTTCCTCTTAGGTGTTTGGTTCACCTTCTTCACAAGACTGGCATGAATCCAGGCCTGTTATCCCTCTACCAGAATCGCTGTGCGGGTAACTGCGATTACTGTGGTTGGGGGTCCGAAGGGATCCTGTTTATTGGTGCGGTTCAATTGCTGGACCACCACGGTGTCACCCACCTGGAAAGGGTTGTAGGTTCCTGTGAAGAAGAAGGAGAGGTGCGAGCAACATTTCTTTCAAATTTTATCCAAAGTTTCAATAAGTTTTCTTACATATTCTTCCTGAATGAGATCAAGGTCCCCTCTTTCTAACATAAGTGGCTGTCTGGCCCATGGGGTGGGGAATGGCCTACCCATTAGGACTTCAAAAGGAGAGTATCCTGTTTTCTTAGAGGGTGTCATTCTTACCTCAGCTATAACTGCTGGGAGGACCTTCTTCCAATTGGTATACGTACCTCCAGTGGCCTTCCTGATCTTATACTTAATGGTTCTGTTCATCCTTTCCACTATACCTGAACTTTGAGGGTGATAAGGTATGTGAAACTTCCAGTCAATTTTGAGCGTTTTTACAAGATCCTGGCAGACTTTGGTCACAAATGCAGGGCCATTGTCTGAGTTGATCTGAAGTGGGCATCCCCATCTGGGAATGATTTCCTGTGTAAGAATTCTCACTACTGTTTGTGCATCTTCCTTTGTTGTGACAGACATTTCTATCCATCTTGAGAATATGTCCACTATTACAAGTAGGTATTCTTGTCTCTTACCTAACTAAGGCATGTGTGTGAAATCAATTTGTAAATGAGTGAATGGTGTGGATGGATAGATTAGGTGTTCATGTTTTGCCTTGTGAGAGTTCCTGGGATTATTCTGGATGCATGTGATGCATCTGGAAACATATGCCTTCACTAAGGAGGGAAGACCAGGGATGTAAAAATCCTTGTCTAATAATTCACAAGTGACCTGCCAGCCTCTGTGTCCTACCCCATGGTATTGTGCAATGAGTAAAGGAGCGCTTGCTACAGGAATACATTGCCTCCCCTCATGGCAGACAAGCTCAGATTCTGAGCTTTTCTGCACACCTACTGCCTTCCAGAGTTGTATGTCTTTGTCTGTAGCATATGTTTGGAGATCATGCAATGTTTGATCTAGGAGTGAGATTTCAGGTGAGAGCAATGGCATTTGGATATCTGCTGGCTGTGTGGATGTTGCCTCCCTTGCTGCTTTGTCAGCTAAAGCATTTCCCTTGGCTTTGTCATCTTGCTGACCTGTATGTGCATTACAGTGCAATATAGCAATGGATTTTGGTAGTTGTATGGCTTCTAACAGGCTTGTGACAAGTGTGGAATGTGAGATGGATTTTCCATCTGCTGCTGTGTAGCCCAGGGTTTGCTTCCAGTATTTTATCAGGCAATTGGACAACAGCATACCCTGCATAGTATGTGTTATAATTTGGTCTTGAACAAGACCCATCCACAAAGACATTCTGTGCTCCAGGGAGAGCAGTTGAAGACATGTCTGGTCTGGGGGATGTGTTTTGGTGGATGAGGTCCATGCCTTCATGTTGAGGCACTACCTCATCTTCCTCGCCTTTCAAGCCTAGCAAGGCATTCAGGACTGGAGCTGGGTCAGAAATGGGAGAGGCATATTTTATCTCAAGTTTTGGGTTAGAAAGTAAAATTACTTCATAACCACTCACGATTTGGACTCATATGTACTGGGTATTGATAATCTTTAGTAGAATGGATACATTGTGAGTGGTGTGTAGTGTGGTGGCATGTCCTAGAGTGAATGATGTAGCCATTTCCACCACCATCGCACAGGATGCCAGAGCTCTGAGACATGCCGGCATGCCCTGTACTGGCATAGGCACAACCCTTGAAAAAAATGCAATAGGGCGGAATTTGCCCCCATGCTCCTGCGCTAGGGTCCCAGCCATTGTCTTACAGTTGTTCCTGGCAAACAAGTGAAACATCTTTCCATATGCAGGTAATCCAAGTCCAGGAGCTGTGACCATTGCAGTTTTAAGATACACAAAAGCATTGTACATTTCATCATTCCATTTCATACAATCTGGCATGTCAGTACCTGTGGCTTGCCTCAGGAGATTATCGTAGTAGGAACAATCAGGTATCCATTGGTGACAGTAACCAATCATATCAAGAAAGGATAGCATGTCCTTCTTAATGAGTGGGCGGGGGAGACCCATGAGAGCCGCAGCTCTCTTGTGACTGATTTTCCTTTCTCCTTTGGAGAGTACAAAACCAAAGTATTCAACAGTCTCCTGACACCATTGTAGCTTTTTCTTAGAAACCTTGTGACCATTATCTGCTAACCAATGTAACAGATCTAAACCATCTTCCTTGCATGCATCCTGGCTTGGACTAGACAACAACAAATCATCAACATATTGAAGCAGAAAGGAACCATGACGGGGTGTCCAGGACCACAGGGTTGCCTGGAGGACCACTGAGTAGACTACAGGGGAATCTACACAACCCTGGGGCATTCAAAACCAGGTCATCTGGCGTTTTTTTAAAACAAAAAGCAAGGATTGGCTGTGTCTCCTCATCCACAGGGACACTAAAAAATGCATTAGTTAAATCAATCACAGAAAAATACTCTGCATCGGATGGTATGGAGGTAAGGAGTGATGGCACATCAGGCACTATAGGCTCAATGCACACCACCAGGTTATTTACAGCTTGAAGGTCTTGAACAAACCTATAACTGCCATCCGGCTTTTTAACTGGGTTGATGGATGTGTTGTAGGGGGATACAACTTCTTTTAGAATGCCTTTCTTTAAGAAGTGTTCTACCATAGGGGCAATGCCGTCCTCTTTTTCTTTTGACAATGAATACTGTTTGTGATAAATGGGTTGTGCCCATTCTTTGAGGGTGGCCTTGTATGGGGTACAGGAGATGAGCCCTACATCTAGAGTGCCCTCTGACCATATTTTGTCAGAATCACTAGGGAGTCCTGTGTCTGTCTCTTGCACTCCATTATTCAACATTATGGGCCATATGGGGATCTTTTTAGATTGAGCAATCACACCTCCCTGATTGGTGATCTCATTCTAATCTCCAGCGTACCTAGTAAGTCTTTCCCGAAAAGATTGACAGGGCAGTTTGGTATTATCCTGTGGTGCAACAACACTGATCTGCGTTCTACATTTACTACAGGGAAGGGAGGGGTTTTGAAAGTTTTGGTGAGTATCCCATTAATTCCCATTGAAGGCTCAGCATTCGTTGTCTCTCCTCTGAAGTAGTCCTCACTGAGGGTACTACAAGTAGCTCCTGAATCCAAGAGGAAAGGGGTTAATTTTCCTTGAACATGCAGAGTCACTATGGGTTGTTCGTCAAAGGAGCGAGAGACAAGGGGAAATGCTGGGATACTACCTTCTGGGCAGCTTCATTGTTGCAGTGATTTAGGTTGGGTCCATTGAATGGGGTATTTCACTCCCTGATTTTGCTGAGGGTTCTGTATCTGGGCAGGGGCTTGACTATTCTGTTGTTGATTGAAAGGTTCATATGGGCATTGATTTTTCCAGTGGCCTTCCTCTCCGCAGTAAATACAACTGGTTCTGGACTGCTGAGGACCACTAGAAAATACTCTTCCTCTTACTCTGCTCCTTTCTCTTCCTCTTCCCCACTGCCCACCATTACCCTGGGGAGGCATTTGCTGTGCCCCTCCTTGGTAATGGGCACTTACTGTTTTTTCCTTTGCTATATCAAAACATCCTGCAGCATCCTTTTCTGTTAATGTTTTCTGAAAAACATCCAAAGTACTTGGCCATTCAGAAATCATTTGCTTGACCATTAAGCCCATCTGTGGTTTCAGGTTAGAGATGTAAATCTGAGTCATCAGACTAGTCATATGTGCCTGTAAGGATAACCCAGCCTCTTGAGTCCAGGTATCCACAAATCGCTTCCAAAAATCCAATACTGGTTCACTTGACTTTTGTTTGCACGCTATAGCAGTGGGGAGGGAAGACTTATTTTTAAAAGCACTTGTCATTTCTTTCTCAATTTTTTCCCACATTTTCTTCGTACCATCTTCAGTGTTAAGCCCATAATCTGCTGCTTTGGTGTCACCGTCTTGTATTACAGCTATGATCGGGACATGAACCCAGTTCCATGCAGTTGTGTGTCCGATTATTCCATCAATAATTAGGCGCATGTCTTCTTGTGTGTAATTCCTGCCCTTGCAGACTTTCTTTAAATAGGTTAGAGTGCCTCCGGTCGAGACACTGGGCTTAAGCATGTCATTCCCTATTGTCATAAACGGGGCTTGAACATTTGGGGCAGCTTCCTCCCTATCATCTTCCCTATCTTTCTTCCCATATAATCTTCCACTCTTATGCCCCGTACACACGGTCGGACATTGATCGGACATTCCGACAACAAAATCCTAGGAATTTTTACGACGGATGTTGGCTCAAACTTGTCTTGCATACACACGGCCACACAAAATTGTTTGGAAAATCCGATCGTTCTGAACGCGGTGACGTAAAACACATACGTTGGGACTATAAACGGGGCAGTAGCCAATAGCTTTCATCTCTTTATTTATTCTGAGCATGCGTGGCACTTTGTGTGTTGGATTTGTGTACACACGATCGGAAATTCCGACAACGGATTTTGTTGTCGGAAAATTTTATAGCCTGCTCTCAAACTTTGTGTGTCGGAAAATCCGATGGAAAATGTGTGATGGAGCCTACACACGGTCGGAATTTCCGACAACAAGGTCCTATCACACATTTTCCGTCTGAAAATCCCACCGTGTGTACGGGGCATTAGTCCTAGAGGGGGTTATATGTTCTTTAAGCTCATCTGATTTCTCTTGTAACTCCTTAAGTATTGCATGAGCTTCCTCCAATGTCTTCTGATAAAGTTTATTTTTCTGCTTTTTAGTTAGTATGGTCCTATGTCCACCTGAAGCTCCCTGCTCTCTAGTTTCTGTGTCAGAATCCTCTGAAACATCAGAACTAATTTGACTGACAGTCACTATGGGACTTTCTGACCTATCTTCCTGTTGTTGCTGAACTTGCAGAACTTGTTGTTGCTGCTGAACCAGGGCAGGGGCTTGTTGCTGCTGAACTGGGGCTGGAGCCCATCTTTGGCTGACAGCATGATGACCAGCTAACAGATCTATATCTTCATTTGTGAGACTGAGATAGATTTTGTTAATGGTGGAAGATTAAATGGAAGGAGGGGGGAGTTGGTTCTGGTCTCTGCTTATTTGCCTCTTCCCTGTGCTTTCTTTCATAATCCGCCTTACTTAAAATTTTTTGGGTTTCTTTTGTTTCTTATTATCCCTCTAAAACCAATGTGGGGCATATTTTAACCAGTTCTCCCTTCCCTGTCTCCCTGGTAATTCTGTATGGGTTCCTGGCAGCAGAGAGAGGAGCCCAACTCACAAACTCTGGGCACCTCTGCTTTGCAGCTATTTAAAAAGAAAGAACAGCCCCATTGTTTATCTGCCTGGTGGGGCCAAAAGGCGACTATTTATTCACTTTCGGGTGCAGGCGGAGTGATCTACTGCACTGTGGTTCCCGACAATTAAATTAAAGTCCCGGCTTCCCACTTCTTCTATAACAATCTGCCGGGGCTTTAATCTAATTGCAAGCAAAGGCTGTGGAAGATTACTCCACCTGCTCCTGAACGTGGATAAACAGTCCTCCTTTGGCCCCAGACTCCGGTGCCCAGCCCAGCCCAGCCCAGCGCAGTGGATGGAGTGGTGGGTCTGGGATGGTGAATCCCAGTGATCGATGCTGTGCCCCGCTCTCGGTGACTGACATGGAGCAGCGAGCGCAAGTGCAGAGGATGGCTGGCTGTGTGGATCCCTCCAGTGTGTCCCAGGTCCCTCCCTCGCAATGCAGACTTACCCCCCCCACCCTCAAGTGGATGTGCTGCAGGAAGAGATTGGCTACACTGCTGGCTGCCCAAATCGTGAGTACCAGCTAACCCTCTAACCCTACCATGCTATCTGGGGTCTTCTCTGACACTGTTCTCTGCTCCTCTCCTGACCCCACACCCTATACTGACCTATGCTACAGCACCCTGCACCCCTCACTATGCACCCTGCCCCCACTCCACAGAACCATGCACCCCTCACTATGCACCCTGCCCCAACCTGACAGAACCCTGCACCCCTCACTATGCACCCTGCCCCCACCCCACAGAACCCTGCACCCGTCACTGTGAACCCTGCCCCCACCCCACAGAACCCTGCACTCCTCACTGTGCACCTTGCCCCCACCCCACAGAACCCTGCACCCCTCACTATGCACCCCGCACCCACCCCACAGAACCCTGCCCCCACCCCACAGAACCCTGCACCCCTCACTATACACCCTGCACCCACCTCATAGAACACTGCGCCCCTGTCAGACTTAGGCCCTAGCTCTGTCAGGTGGAGGGAGCTTTGTCAGGTAGACTGTATCAGGTCCATGATTTCTGACAGTGGCCCTGACGCTCTATGTGCTGGCGGGGTGATGGGAAAGCTCTCCCTCTCTTCTCTTTCACTATGCAGGTGGGGAGATGAGATAGAGATATATGATATACTCATACCCACATGCTTGTTTGAGCTTTGGGGTGCACACTCTAATGTAATAGGCTGCGCACGCCTATGCACACCCACAACAGGCAGCTTTCAGTGTTCAAACCAGGCTTCTACAGAGAGATTTTTTCATCATTAATTTTAGGCAGCTGAAAGGAGTTTACAAAGATAGCTTATCTGCAAGGACATAAACTATGGAAAATCGGCCTAAACACAATGAGTCATACAGGGGGTCATTTACTATAGAGCTGCGGCACTAATTAGTGCTAATTGCCTGTAATTAGCGCAAATTAGTGGTAATAGCGCTAATTAGTGGTAATTGCTAAACCCTGGAGTAGTGCACATGGAAATAATGTTTAGAGCATGATGTAATTGCCTAAATAGTACTGAAATATGCGGTATATTATTTAAAGTTAATCTGCTTTTAAACTGTGTGAAAAAGTGATTTTTACACTGAAATATCTTTAAAAGTCTGAGAACTGAAAAATTCCCCAGTTTTGGACAACTAGGTGCCAACACAACTGAGCATGCTCAGACCTGAAAATAACTCTCATTTTAACTCAAGTGTCTTTTTAGCCGACGCTATAGTAAATACCAAAATGATAGCTAATTAGAGAGCATTTTTTTGAAGTGAAAATTTGCTCTATTCTAGTCCAAATCAAGTTTCAGCCATTGATTCTAAAGGAACAATTATAACTTTCACAAAAAAACCTTTTAATGTTGAGATGAAATGTATCTTTCTGTAAAATACATTTTCCTTTGCAACATTGTTGCTTCTACTTAAAATATTTTGTTTTTAAGAATGCTAGAATGTGGAATGTTTTGATGTTTTGGTAAAATATATTTTTCTCTGTCACTTTCACTTATTACTCTCCATCTCACAACAATCTTTATCCAAACTCACACAGGTGTCTTTATAATCAACAAACAATACCATTGCTGATGCAAATTTAAAATGAATCACATTTTTTTGTGCTTTTTATTATTTCCAAATATTCATAATTTGAGCCCAAAAAATGTGATATGTGTACCAACATCAGAAAGCAAAATGTAATTCCCAAAAATGTGAGGGTAATATTCTACTCTCACCCACAAAAAAACACCAAATATCACAGAATAAATCAAGAAGAATAACTCTTGAGTAATGTAATTCCATCACCTGTATGTCCAAAGAAATGCAGTATTTATATGTGTATTTATGTGTAGGAGGTGCTCATATGTTGCAGCTCCGTGGCTTAGAGGTTAGAGCTTCTGCTTAGTATCCCTGAGGGTCTGGGTTCAAATCCCAAATGTGTTGCTTCATGTATAGAAGTTGTGTCATCTCCCAGGTCCTATAACCATGTCTAAATGTAGTATTTATGTGTAGGAGGGTTCCACCACCATTGTAAGTCTTTTCCAGATACACTATTTAGCCAAAAGTATTGGGACGCCTGCCTTTACACACACATGAACTTTAATGGCAGCCCAGTCTTAGTCCGTAGAGTTAAAATTTGATTTGGCCCACCCTTTGCAGCTAGAACAGATTCTGGGAAGGCTGTCCACAAGGTTTAGTGTGTCTATGGGAATGTTTGATCATTCTTCCAGAAGTGCATTTGTGAGGCCAGGCACTGGTGTTGGATGAGAAGGCCTGGCTCGCAGTCTCTACTCTAATTCAGCCAAAGGGTGTTCTATCGGGTTGAGGCCAGGACTCTGTGCATGCCAGTCAAGTTTCTCCACCCCAAACTTGCTCATCCATGTCTTTATGGACCTTGCTTTGTGCACTGGTGTGCAGTCATGTTGGAACAGGAAGGGGCTTTCCCCAAACTGTTCCCACAAAGTTGGGAGCATGAACTTGTCCAAAATGTCTTGGTATGCTGATGCCTTAAGAGTTCCCTTAACTGGAACTAAGAGGCCAAGCCCAACCCCTGAAAAACAACCCCACATCATAATCCCCCCTCCACCAAATCATTTGGACCAGTGCACAAAGCAAGGTCCATAAAGACATGGATGAGTGATTTTGGGGTGGAGGAACTTGATTGGCCTGGACAGAGTCCTGACCTCAACACAAGAGAATACACAATACTGGGATGCCATTACAGTTCATGTGCATTTAAAGGCAGGCATCCCAATACTTAGGCCAATATATTCTATATTGCTTGTGACACTGAGCATGGCTATGGACTTAGGGCTGGTTCATACCACAGAGATGCAGAAAACATGTGTGAGGCTCCCTGGTGGCTAAGTGGGTAGCAGTTCTGTCTAGCAGCACCTGGGATGTTGGGTCACTTCCCCAACATGCTAATCCTTGTGTTGAAGTTTATATGTTCTCCCTGTGTGGGTTTGTCACCACAATCCAAAGACATGCTGGCATTTTTTTTGTCTCCTGTCAAAATAGGTTCTAATGTAAGAAAGTTAATTTTGGACTTTATATTGGAAGCTCATTGCAGCCAGGGACTGATGTTAAATGTTTATTAGCACTAATCATGCCCAGGGACTTGGACATTTCAAATTTTAGGGTTTACACTGCACGGGTACATATGCCTAGAAAACTGTTGCTTTGTTTATGTGGATGCAAATGGACTTTGATCTTTGTCTTGTAGTTGGAGATTTGATGCACATAGCCAAGGGCTAACACAGTTGCGAATAGTATTATGTGTTCCTG